>NC_053028.1:110051953-110235340 GCF_003073215.2 Triticum urartu
CATGTTCCCGTTCTAAAAAAATGTTCATAATTTCAAATAATGGTCATGTTTTTTAGTTGAAGTTTCCCCCAGGCCAACAAATAATGGGCTGGCCCATTATTTTTTGTTTCTGTGTTTTCCATTCATTTTTATTCTTCTTTCCATATCTCATTTTTCCCTTTGAAATTTATTTTTCTTTGAGAATTTATTTAGTAAATTAAGAATTCTCAAAACCCATTAAAATTAAAAAAAATGGAAAATGTTCAGAATTCCTAAATTTTGTCGTTATATTGAAAACCTAATTTTCTTGCAAAAAATTTCCAATTTTTCAAAAACAATTTTTTTTCAAAACTGTTCGAGATTTCTAAAAAGAAGATGGAATTTCAAAAAATGCTCTAAATTCGAAAAATATTCTTGTTTTAGTGAATTTTTCACTATTTAAAATAATGTTCGTGTAAGAAAGATACATATTTTCTAAAAATCTTATGAATTTAAAACACATATTACCATTTTTTTTAAATGTTTAGAAATTCAAATAATGTTAATGTTTTTATAAAAAAGTTGGTGTTTTCAGAATTTTAAAAGAAGTTCCCTTTCATATTTCGTCTATGATTTTCTGAAAATGTACATAATTTTCAAATAACTTTTCAAGATTTAAAGAATTGCTCATGTTTCTTAATATATTTAGAAATTCCTTACCTTAAAATCCCCTCCACTAAAAGGATTTGAAAGAAAAAGTAGATTGAATAACTCATGGGCCTTCTCTGACGTACAATTTTTTTTGAAAAGAAGAATAACCCCTGGGCTCTGCACAGGACGATGCATGCAGCCATATATTATTGAAAATCCAAAATCCAGCAGCCAAAGAAACTCGACTCGGAAATAAAACGGAAAACAAACCCTGAGGCCAAATACCTCGTGACAACAACTTCCCCAGATAGCCACTAACCATATGTTACAAGACACAACAAAGACAAAAAATACACAACTTCTAGGCTACACCTTCAAGAAGAAAACGCCGGATGTGTACCAATGATGGCGAGTCCACCACAAGGTTGAACTCTGGATGCTCATCTCCAAAGCCAAGTTTCGATCCACCACCTTCAACAAGGACACGAAGCAGGTGCAACATGACATAGCCCGATTTGAGATCTTGTGTTTCCACCGAAGTGCGTAAAATTATCGTTGAAGCCTCCTGTACCATCCACCCCATCTACCAACGCCTCGATATTCGGATACCTCTGGAGAAGACAATGGAAGATAAAGATGTCCCATACCGCCTGCCTCCTACTACAGCTGCACCACCTTCGATCCAATAACAACAGGCTAAGCATGAGCCCTCCACTAGAGCCATCGTGCGTCACCTGCCGATAGCAGGCATGATTTGACGTCTCCACATAAGAAGTTGTGTGTAACATCCTCCGGTAGCACATCCACCCGGTAGCTTCACCTGCTGACGACAGGTACTGCCTAACAACTCCGAAAGAGTCACATGTGTCACCTGCCGAGCCACATGAAACCCGATCTGTTGATGGAAGGGATGTCCCATACCGCAACCAGCCTCAAAAGGCTGTTGCCACCTCGAGATCCAGACTCCGAGTCGCCCACACGGCCCCGGTGTCCGCCACCGTTGATGAAGAGGGGCCGCCGCCCTGATTTCTGGGTGCTACAGCACCCACCACCACGTCAGCCGCAGTCGTCGCCCATACGATGGCAACCGCCGCCCCAATCCCGCATCAAGCACGGTCAACGCCGAAGAAAGCTCTAGCCGCCATGCGTGCCATGCACGAGCTCGGAAACTGGATACCAAGATCCACCACCACCGGCGCCGCCACAACATCCCGCATCAAGCTCTGACGTACGATGACGTAACAAAACTCTTAAATGCCCTTGATCAATGAATAAAAAAATAGCGGATTGATTCCTGCACACACGATGAAACCGAGAAACTAAATGTTCCTTTTCCGTGTGCGTACAGGGTTTTGCATGCACATATAATTCTCACTGACTTTAAATGCATATTATTTTATCTCCCGTTGTAACGCACGAGCATATGTGCTAGTCAGTACTAAAAAACGGGGATGTCTGTTACATGTACGTGTAAATTAGTGAAAAAATAAATAAAGAAAGAAAGAAGGCATTGGTTGCCTGAAACCCAACTGTGTGTGCTCCAGCGCGCCTCAGTTTCTCATTGCCTCATCTCTAGTTCCTGTACTTTTGGATGTATCACCACCGGCGAGGTAGCGATGACAGTAAAAAAAACACTCGGTGCTTACCTGATTAGTGCGTGTGTGCAACGCGTTGGCGTGAAGGCGAGCGTCTCCGTCATTCAGGCCTGCGAGCGGCCGCGGCGACCGTGTCCTCTCACCAGCTGAGCAGCGTTGTCGACGCAGGTGAATCAGTCGTCCAGCTTTGAGGCGGCGCCCTCCATGCACCAGGACGCCCCCCACTCGATTTTTTTGGCCCGCTTATACTGGTCCAGGATACTCAGCGTTGCCCCCACTTGAAGGGCGTTGACGGTGGGTGGTTGTCAGCGTGGGTGTTGTGGATAGAGCTGAAGTCGACGCGGATGCCGGTGGTTCCCGGAGAGCATGCCAGGACGTGGACGAAGTCGTTGCAGTCAGTAGAAAGTGACCTGGCCTCCAGGCAGAAGACGAAAGCGGCGACGGCACATGTGTGTGTGTGTTCGGAGGAAGCCGCAGCTCCTCCTGGCGTGTCTCCCACTGTGGTTCGCGCGGGTGGTGGGCTAGTGACAGCAGGTGACTCGCGATCGCGATTCCCGAGACAATAGGATGTGCTCGCGATTAGTTTTCTAATAATTAGATACGTTCATGATTAGTTATCTAATAGGATGCGTCCGTGATTAGTTTTCTAATAATTAGATGTGTCCATGATTAATTTCCTAATAGGATGCGCGTGATTATTTTCCTAATAATAGGATACACCCGTGATTAGTTTCCTAATATGTGTTTGTGATTAGTTTCCTAATAATTAGATGTGCCTGTGATTAGTTTCTTAATATAAGTGTCCATGATTATAGTTTCCTAATTGACCAGACATGGACTTTCATATTTTCCTCGGTGAAGTACGCTCAGTTAATGTAAATTGCTAAGTGCACACAGATAACAAATTAGGTTAAGGCTAGCCGTTACATTGAGTTTAGTGAGACTAATCATACAGTGGTAATATATCCGTGTACGTTTTGTGGGGTGCACTTAAAGAAGATAATGTTTGCTCTTTTATAAGTAGTATAGATCACTGTTCAAGATATCTTCCGATATTCCGATAAATCGGCTGATTTATTGCTTATCGCTGTCTGGCCGATAAGATAAATTGGCCGATAAATCAGCCGATATGCCGATAAACTTACCGATTTACCCCTTATCATGTGTCGACCGATAAGTTCCCGATAAGCGATATCCCCAAAATTGATATAGATATAGAAGAGAGTTGTACTAGTCCGATTAGGAGTTGTATTCCGCCGCGTCACAACGTGTAAGTCTAGGCTTGCTACAGGTCGGTTAGGTTTAGATTGGTTGCTGCGTGAGTTTTATTGTACCGTAGAGAAAACAGAAAATCAATAAAGAGAAGAAGAACAAGGCAAGACACGTGCCTTTGGCAAAAGTTTTTCGTGCGCGCGTTCGTCGTGATTTGATGTGATCGATCCTGAGGATGAAGTTCCAACAATTGGTATCAGAGTAAGGTTTAGGATTTGAAGCCGCGCTTGCCCCGGGGTAGCGACCCGACTAGCGCCTCGGGGCGGGCGATATGGTCGCTGGGTGCTGCGGCGATGAGGAGGATCAGGAGATTGTCGTTCGGCGGAGCGATATGGAGGAAGACGGCGGAATGTCGTTGGCAAGGCGGTGGATGGAGATTGTTGACGGGTGCGGTGATGCGGTGCCAGCAAGTCGTCAAAATCGTCATCCGGGAGTTAGAGTCAAGGAGTCGTGCGGATTAGCATGGTCGTGTCAGTGAGTCATCGTCATCGTCGTCATGTCCAAGTGCTCGTCTCTATGAGGAGGAGTTGAAGATGAAGCGCATCCAAGTCGTCTATGTGTCTCGACGGGAGGGCAAGTTCAACTATGTGGGGGCGGTAAACCAGTGAAGGTGAGTCTCTTCAATAAGGTCATGTCTCTACATGAGGCTGGAGTGCATGATGTAGTGCACGGAGTGGTGTGATCCATAAGGAGCCGGCATGTATCTCGCTAGGGTGGATGGTATAGTCCACCGGGTGGTGTTTTCCACAGGTTACTAGTGAGGCTGGATAGTCCAAGGCATATTTGAGGTGGTTCGTAAATTCGCCAAGTCAAGATTGAGAAGAGATTGTTGGTAGCAATCAAGGCCGTTAATTTGTCTTGTCGTGATGCGAGCGGATGAGTCGACAAGGGGTGAATCATCAACAAGGTAAGACCGGAGAAGCACGAAGACAAAGTGTCAAGATTAGGAAAAGATTGTTAAAGTAATCTTGATTGATTAGTT
This sequence comes from Triticum urartu, assembly GCF_003073215.2. Classification (NCBI taxonomy): domain Eukaryota; kingdom Viridiplantae; phylum Streptophyta; class Magnoliopsida; order Poales; family Poaceae; genus Triticum; species Triticum urartu. The sequence continues at coordinate 110,056,412 of NC_053028.1, forward strand.
GTGTCCTATGTGTCCTAATTGGAGTTAGCTTGTCATACGTGTGTGCTAGCTGTATCAGGTGCTAGTTTGTACAAGTGCTAGTAGATTTTGGTTTAAATGATAGAGAGTTGTACTAGTCCGGTTAGGAGTTGTATTCTGGTGCGTCACAACATGCAAGTCTAGGCTTGCTACAGGTGGATTAGGTTTAGATTGGCTGCATATATATATATATATATATATATATATATATATATATATATATATATATATATATATATATATAGCACTTGTGTGAGTTTTATTATACCGTAGAGAAAACAGAAAATCAATAAAAGAAGAAGAACAAGGCACGGCACGTGTCTTTGGTAAAAGTTTTTCGTGCGCGCGTTCGTCGTGATTTGATGGATCGATCCTAAGGATGAAGTTCCAACACGGACGTCTGCAGTTATGCGGTCGTCTCTTTCAGCGAACAGGTCCGATCCATCACTACTTCGACACCACTGGGCCTAATGACTAACTCGACGCCTCCTTGCGCCCGCGGCTCCAAGGCAATTACGTCGACACCGGCCACCCCGACTCGACATCGACCACGGCGACCCTCATACTGCTACCTCGACCACAACTACACCACCCTACTTTATCAAATGCACGCTACAACAGTTGAAACAAGAGTTTGGCCCAGTGCAAACTCAAGGCTGTGTTTTTCAAATATTGATTACAGTAAAATATGGAATGGCATGGTGTATTCGGTATACCTGCACAAATTCTCCCTTGGTGTCACAGATGTAGCGGTACAGCTTGCCATTGCAAACACGGCTCATCTGAGCTGATCTGAGATCCACTCGATATGGCCCTTCAGATTGTACTCGTCAATGAGCCTGTGCAGTACATCCTCTTGAGCTCAAGCCTGCTCCTCCCTAGTCCGAGTCCCTATCCTTGGCATGGTCACCACACACCAACAACAATCACAGGGCATGCATCCCCTTCTAGTCCGTGTGATACTCACAATTTTTTTTATGAGCTAACGTAGCATGTTACTCGGAGTTTGCCACAAATAAATCCGGTTCCTCTCTACATAACATGAGGCCTAAACAACCATTACAACGTTCAGACGGCATTAGTACTCGGAGTTTGGCCCTCAATCTTGGAATCTACAACCAAAGATCATTCAGTGACCGTACAGATATTCTGGAGCATCAACAAAAGTTGTTCAGTGACCGTACTTCGTTGCCTGAAGACTCTTACGTTGGAGTGGCATACTTGTAGTGATGCCGTCTTCTTTCACTAGAAAGGAACGATAAAAACAGCTGCATCAACCATGTCCCCGGCTTCATGGCAGTAAACTTCAGTTTTTTTTCAAAAAGGAGAATTACCTCTGGCTTATGCATCGAGCGATACATACAACCAATTTTATTGCTTATTCAATAAGGCCTTACAAAATAAATACATAGATTAACCTAAAGCCATCTTCCTGACAAAAATTGTCGTCCTACCTACAAGATTGATGATGTGCCGTGACCTCACACCACGCGCACTAAAAAATCCGGTGGCCTCACCAAGCCGTCCGCTGGCTAGCCAGGAGCACCAACCGGTCGAGCAGATCCTCAGCATGCACCAACCGGTCTAGTAAACCCTTCTTCTGTAGTAAACTACGTGCTCGTTACATGGTTGTTGCTTTTCCTAATACCTCCCACTCACAGCGTCTTCGATGCAGTCCTTACACTGGCTGTCCTGTTTCACATGCAGTACGAAATAAACTTTGAGTTGACTTGTGCACTAGCGCTACTAATCCACTATACTCATTGCAAAGAAAATAATCTGTATATTAGCCACCTTTCCTCACTCTCGATTCTGAAGCTTTATTTGAGATCTTCAAGAGTGTCCCTTCCCTCCCATTTATAAACAAGAATAACTTATCAACTTTATTTCCATTTATTACTATGAAATAATACGATGCAAAGGCTGCAACAACATATAACTGGCATTTGTGTGCGCAGGGCAACCATCGATGAGATGTTGATATAGTAGTCACCGGAAGCGAGGTGATCGTGTTTTGTCTTCCAGCGGAATCTCCTCTTGGTGGCTAGTTTTGTGTGACTGGGCTGGTAGAGAACACAACATCTCGTCTTTTGGCTTGATTAGGCAGCAACGGCGTCTCCTTTGCTTCTTCTTCATGGGTGATTGCCCCAGGTTTGCCTTTGGTTAGACAACAAAATGGGCATGCGAGCGGACAATTCCTTCTTAAAGGTATTGTCTTGGAGTTTTGCGCCCTTTGAGGGGCACACATCGCTCAAACGGTACATTATGGTCCAGGGTCATACGGTTCAAGGAGATGTTACCACAAGGTAGGCCCAATGGGCATGGTCTCGGGTTTTCCTTTCTTTTATTCGGCATTAATGCTTGGCATTGTTTGATATTGTCTCCAGTAATTAATGTTTTTTAATAGTGTGCATTAATCGATGTAGAGGCCAAGAATTATCCTCCTTTTTGAAAAGAATGCAAACAGAGGCAAAAATGGTCATGAACCAATCCATTGGTTGAGGGAGATGTGAACTAGCAAAGGGCGCAACACACCAAGAAAACACCCACATCAAAAAGGAATCGCCTCTTGGATGCCGTTGTTGACTAGGGGCTCTCACCCCAAAGTTGATCTTCGCATCAACACCTTCAATAAGATAACTATGTGCAGACGGTGATGCTACTTGATCAAGAAGAAGGCTAAATCAATCATTTGCACCCTAAGATAATACAACCGCGAAGTGTGTGCCATAGTCTCTCTCCATCCACCACTCTACCAGTCTTCTCACACACAACAAGCCAGACAAAGTAGAAATCATCAAAGTGAAGATGTCATCGCATAGGTTCCGATTCTGCCACTCCACCATCTCGTTGATAGTTATTGTGTGCACAAAGACAACGTGTATAGCAGCCAACACTAGATGTACCATCCAGATACAAAGGACAAATCATTGTAAAAGTTAGATTAACTTAAGCATCAGTTTAATATAGTATTTTGGTAGTTGATATCTGTTTATTAATTTATGTACCCTTTGCGTTTGTTAAGAGCCTCCCCTTGATGAGTTTTCTTTCGCTAGAAGTTTGAAGAATGACCTCCATTCTCTCTAGGCTTTTAAAGAGCAGCTACCGAGAGAAGTTGTGCATTTGAATTCTCGTATTCCGGCAACCATGACTGCAACCAAGGTTGCCAACTCGGAAGACAAATTGTGTCTCTACAATTACTTAATTGCTTGACACATGGACTATAACTGAACCGATTCTACGTGGGAGGAGGGAAAGGAATTGTACCATAGTGTCAACACACATTGGAGTCACTCGCGGAAACACGACCATGCATGACCCACAATTACTCGCAAAGTGTGAGATACTGACATAATAGTAATGATAGACTACTCAAATCAATAAGGGATTCCTTCTTTTTTGAAGTGCATTCACAAAGAACCTTAAAGTTAAGCGTGTTTGGCTTGGAGCGATTTGAGGATGGGTGACCGACTGACAAGTTGGTCCCGAGTGCCCATGAATGAGCATAAAGTGCGCAAGAAAGACTAGTGTTAGTTTTTTTTAGAAAAGAAGGATGACTCCCGGCCTCTGCATCTGGGCGATGCATACAGCCACTTTATTAATTATTCTTACAAGACCTTACAAAGCCAAACAACATCAAGACTAAAGCCACCGTATAAGCAACAACTGTTGCTACACCTATTCAATTGATGAAGGGGCGCAGATAGTCTGAGCCTAATACCAAACAGATATCGCAGCCAAACCTAAACATCTAAGACCTGAGGTCCCAACCAGGACGCCTGCCTGGTATGGAGCACCTACCAGTCCGGCGCACTCCTCAACCAGGACGCCTGCCGGGTATGAGGCCGTCGCAGCCACCTGCCACCAATCCATCTCCAGAGCTGTACTGTTGCATGTACCGTGCCAGGTCTCTCTGCCATCGACGCCACCACAACTCCCGACAACGTCGTCCTCCGGCGCGAGTCCATCCTCCCACAGCGAACTCCGAATCTGCACTGCGCCAAGCCGTCAAGATCCGTCACCATCAATGTGTAGGATGAATCACCGCTCCACCAAAGAATCCGTCCTCGGGTCCCTCGATCACATGTGTACCTCCAAGAATGACGCCCCCAAGGGAGGAACGACACCAGAGCGCCACCGTCATCCGATCATCCGATTTAGGGTTTCCCCCGGAAGTAGCAAAGAGTGGCCTTGAACTTATCCACGACGATGCCTTCAAGAAGGGAACGACGCAGATAGCGCCGCCACCGCCGGCCTTAACAGACGCCGAAAGCAAGTTTTCACCCAGATCAGTTCGAAGGGATCCAACTCTCGTGCACGGGCCACTGTCACCACTAGCACCACCAGGCAGAACCCTGGAGCACCGGCAGATCAGCGAGCCGCCGGCACCACCGCATCCAGATCGCCGGCCACGCCGGGCCACCGCCATCCCCGCGCCGTCCAGGTCAGAGACGGAGCCGTCGACCGCGCACAGGGACCACCACCGCCTGCACACGCCGGAGCACCGCCGAGAGCCCAGCTCCCGCCACCGCTTGCCGAGGGCCTCGCCGCGCGCCCCGAGCGGACTCCCATGCACATCAGGGTAAACCGCGAGCGTGAGCCCTGCCGTCGCCCCCAAGCCTGCGCCGGCGCGCCCCGCCTCCAGCACGCCGCCAACAACCGCCGCGATCCGGCCGCGCCAGATCCAGCGAGTCATGGGAGAAGAGATCCCGCCGCCGCCGACGTCGACCGGGCTTTGCCCGACGGCGCGCCCCGGTGGCGGTGAGAAGGAGAGATCGGGGACGGGACGAGGACGCGGCGGCGCTAGGGTTCCCCCCGGTCGCTGCGCAGGGGCGACACGGGAGGAGTCGGGACCGCAAGTAATTGCCTAGATCTTGTCGAAGACCACTAGTGTTAGTTTGTCCCAGTCTAGATCCCGCCAGACATAATGTCTAGGACCGGTGGCTGTGGCCGGGCGTTACAATTGGTATCAGAGTCGACTCTCACGGTAACACCGGCGTGTGTAGCTCAGGTGCATGGGCATGTGGCGCATGGGGCGTGTGGCCCGTCATGGCACACGGCATGACACATGTGCCGGACTGGATACACAAAGGTGTGCCAAGAGGGAACGTTTCTATGGGCCGATGAGAACGTCAGTTCCTTTGAGTGAGGGTGTATGTGAAATCCTGACTTAATAGAAATGGTAGACTACACATATCAATAAGAAACTCCTTTTTTTTGGAGCCCATTCGCAAAGAACTTCAAAGTTAAGTGTGCTTGGCTTGAAGAAATTTAAAGATGGGTGTCCGACTGGGAAGTTGGTCCCGGGTGCGCACGAGTGTGGACAAAGTGCGTTGGAAAAACTAGTGTTGATTTATGGGGCCATTATAGATCCTGACAGGCACAATTGCCTAATTGTTTGCCAAGTTATGGTTGAATTATCAAACAGGTTAAGGGGTGACTTTCCTAGTGAGATGAAACCACGAAAATTGTATATTTCTTTTTGCAGATTCATAAAAATATCTATTTTGGGTGGAGCCTCCTCACCACCAAGAATGCCTGCTATTCTGTGTTTTTCACCCAAACAGTGATCCCAATCTCGCCCACATCTGGGAATCCAATGGGCCTACACGAATCAAGATCTTTGGATGGCTCCTGCACATGGACTGCCTCAACACACGTCAAAAAGTCAAAAATTAAACTATCATTAATGGCGACACGATTCCCTCTCTAAACCAACACCAAAGAATCTTGAAATCGCCTATTCTTCGAATGCAGCTTCGCTCAAAGTATTTGGCAAAAGTTCACCTCCACAACTGCTTACCAGCCCATTGGTCATCTCTAGGGTTTATCACCATTCCTCACGCTCACAGTTATTTGGAAAATCTGAGACTGAACCTTGGCACAGTTATATAGGCCGCCATTGGTGATTTTCATATTATGGTGAAATACCTTGACTAGTAGAAAAATGGCCATTTGTCTTGGTTCGTAAGGGCCTTCTGTCCCAGTTTTCGAACCGGGACTAAAAGGTCGTTACTAATGCCTTTGGCCTTTAGTCCCTGTGCTTACACGAACCGGGACAGATGGGCCTCCACGTGGCCGCTGCTGCCAGCCCAGGCAGGGGGGACTTTGGTCCCGGTTGGTGACACCAACCGGGACCAAAAGGCGAGCTGAGGTTTTTTTTAAAGGGGCTAGTTTAGGGGTTTTGGGGATTAATTTAGGTTGTTATTAGCTAGCTAATAGAGAGAAGTTTCCTCTCTTATATCTCCGTGCTTGGTTTACCAACGCTACTGCTATGCCTGAACATGGCTTAGATTGAAGTGAAGGCAACATGTGGTGCATGTCGAAAGTAATACTAATCCTAACTTGATCAAGTTTGGATTGTACTACTTTCGACATGCACCACATGCATGTTGCCTTCACTTCAATCCAATCCATGTGCATTTCACCCGCTGATATATAATAACTCTTCATGCTCGCATCATGCATCATCATATATAGGCCCTGTTTGGTTCAGCTTTTATCGACGGATTCCGCTGCCGCGCAGCAGAATCTGAACCAAAGGGCGAACCCAGCAAAAATCCGATTCCAGAAATCCGCTGCCAAAATCTGAACCAAAAACGGAAGCAGCCCAGGACGTGCTTTCCAAAATCTGATTCCGCCGCGGGTCAAAATCTAAAGAAGTTGTATCAGCTGGTTTGCCAAATGACCTACATCTTTTTCAGATCAGATTTTCCATAGTTGTTTTTCCACAACAGATTTTTCACATCTGCTTTTAGAAATCCACAGCCGAACCAAATAGGGCCATAATAAAAAGTCTACTAATCATCATCATACAACTTCTACTCGTTATTAATAACAAGTCATACGATCATCATCCTCATAGTCATCGAACCAACCCTACTTAATTGTTCTTAGCACATGATCATTAGTATTAGGTAGGACCTAAATACCCTCTTCAAGGTAAAATGGCATAAAACAATATAGACCCTGACTCTCCATTATGGAGAATGGAGATCATCCTGTCTCCAATTCTTGCGCTTCACTTCCTTTTGCTTCCAAGAACCTCCTTATGTCTGTCCATACATTTTTTTCATCCTTTGATTTGCATTTCTCCATTTCTTTTAGAAATATGGTATGGACAGTTGAGATTCATAGGATGACCTGGCTGTATGTTCAAAACATTAAGGCTACCTTTCTGATACATCAAATGAGGCACACAATTCTCTAGGATTATTTGTTGAAAAGCATAGTAATAACTTCATAGTTAGCAATGATGTACTAGTTTTAGAAGTATGCAACAGATGCACGGATGTCGTAATAGTAAAAAATATTACCAGGGTATCTCCATGGTAGTTACCATAGTTCAACACGTGCACTAGTGGCACGTATTGACCATAATGTTGAGGAGTTTGATTGTAGATATTGTAATTCTCAATATCAGTACAAAATCCGACTAGATGATTTTTCTCCTTGTAAGTTAATTCGGAGCCATCGGTGTAGTGGGTTTTGTCTACCATCTCCCGCACATTCTTTGAAGAATGAAAATAAGCTATCAATGAAAATAAGGTATCAATGAAAATAAGCTGTCAGCTATTTTGAAATAAACAATATAAATTAGCTAATAACTATGTTTGAGAAACTCACATAGCGGTAGAACTGGAGGCATATCAACAAGGACCCAAATGTCCATATTGTCTTGCTCGATTTCAGGATCACCAAGATCCATGGTGACAAGCATACCCTCATCAAAACCATACATCTTGCAAAGTGCTTCCCATTTTTTGCAACCAAAATGGGTTACGCTCTCAGAATTGTACATCTTTACTTCAAAATCCACACCATGATGGGTCCTTAGGTGAATTTTCTTTGTTTCGAAACTTTCATGGTCTTCAAAACCCATCCTCTCCAAGACATAGCGTCTTGCATGGCATGGGATAAGCTACTCGAATTGTAAAAGATGAAAATTACACGTTGAAATAGTTGAAGTCATACTTAATTATGAAAAAAACACTTGTCATCGTTGCGTACCGTTTCAACATCGAAGGTATTCTCGAGCTTAATGCTGAAGCACCGATCATCGTCAAGGTGAGGCCTGTCGCACAGACCTCGATCGTCGTGGCACCAGCTGCACTCCTCCGAGAGACTTTCGTCGTCTGATGACGACATTTCCTACATTCATAATTCAAAGATTAAACTTGTACAATTAAATATATGTACTACAAAGACTAAATTAGATCATTATTATTCATCACGGGTTGACTACCGGTCTGTCGAGTCTTTCCTTGAAAACTCTCAGCTCACATGGTGTATATATTCGACTCTCGGTGATGGTCGCTCCTCCCTTCGTCCCCGAGTGCATTACACCAAAATGTCTAGCACACGGGAACGAAGGAGAAACGACCCCCACGACAACAGTCGGGATTCTTCGTCCTCTCATATATGTATGGTGGAACTCTCCCTCACTGATTCCTCTCTGACATTTGCGACCGTCGGTGATGGTAGCTCCTCCTTTCGTTCTCGAGTGCTTTACACCAAATTGTGTATCACACGGGAACGAAGGAGAAGCTACCCCCATGAAAAAAATCGGGATTCTTCGTCCTCTCATATATGGTGGAGACTCGACAGACTTATAGTCAACCCAAAATATCGTTTAATTATCTTTCTAAAAAGGACATATCGTCCTCTCATATATAGGACTCATATTGACATGGAGATTTGGCTGGTCTCACCTCGAGGTAAGAGGGGGTCGGTGACGGGGATGACGGCGGGGATGATGGAGGGGCTCCTAGATTTCCGCAAAAACATAAACCCTATAAGATATCAACCAATCAAATGCACACGCCTTGCATAGTGCTATGCAATTTTAGCATTCAAAGTAGGAGTATTTTTCCAATTTGAGCATTCAATAAGCAAAACCAAATCGTAAAATAAAGTAGTATTAAAATTAGCATGCATTCAATTATAAGCAAAACCACATCATCTCTTGCGTCCGTACATCGTTGAATATTATCACTAATACACCTCGAATACTATCATACACATAGCATCACTAATACAGCTAGAACCATAGCGCCCGACGGGTATCGGCGCGGGGGGTGGACACCCAAAGAGAAGGAACCATCACAGGATCACTCTAGTGAGATCCCTGAAGAACCTGCCAGGTATTGTCGAACCTGCCCTCCAACGCAACCATGTAGCGACAGACATGCTCGTCCTCCTCGCTGACACGGTGACGTACCATCTCCGTGGTGTCCGGAAGCCTCGCCACCGTCACTGGCCCACGCGACCACCACCAAACAATGATCGGGTCAACGACGGGATGGCTCCTCACCAACCTATGCTCCCCGGAAGGTAGCACCTCCCAATACCAGCCCGGCGGAGACCAGTCCCGGACATGGCCCCTCTGATCAAGCCGGCCTCCTCCGCCGAGACGACGACGAGGATGCGGGATAGGCATCGTCGATGTCAATGCGGGAATAATTGCTTGAACTAAAAAAATAAACTGGTTCTATTAATTTTCTTGCTAAAAATAAACCACTTCTATAGTAAAATAAAGTAGTTTTATTAAATCAACTAGTTCAACTACTAAGCACTTACTATAAATAAAATAAAGTAGTACTTACTAAAAATAAACTACTTCTATAGTAAAATAAAGTAGTTTTATTAAATCAATTAGTTCAACTACTTAGCACTTACTATAAATAAAATAAAGTAGTACTTATTAAAAATAAACTACATCTATATATAGTAAAATAAAATAGTTTTATTAAATCAACTACTTCAACTACTAAGCACTTACTATAAATAAAATAAAGTAGTACTTACTAAAAATAAACTACTTCTATATATAGTAAAATAAAGTAGTTTTATTAAATCAACTAGTTCAACTACTGAGCCCCTCAACCCTCGACCCCTCGACAACCCACGAACCCTCGGCCCCTCGACGACCCTCGACCCCTCGACTCTCGAACCCTTGGCCCTGGACCCCTCGACGACCCTCGCTCGACCCCTCGGTGACCCTCGACCGCTCGGCGATCGAAGAAAAAAAATAAGAAAAAAAGTGGAGAAGAAGAAAGGAATAGAGAAGAAGAACTCCTCTATTCCTTTCTTCTTCTCCTCTTTCCCCCCCTCTTTTTCCTCTTCTTAATTATTTTTTTCGACATCCCCCCTCATGTCATGTCCGACGCCTCCCTCATCACATGTCCGACCCTTATTTTTTTCCTCTCCTTATTTTTCTTCTTCTTCCTTCTTCCTTCTTCCTAAAAGTAGAACAAACCTAAAATGCACTAAATCAACTAACCTAAAATGCGCTAACCTAAAATCGATATCTACTAATTACAACCTAAATAATACATATATGAACAAAACAATTCATCATTCATGTCATTATGTACATCCATGCATACATATGAACAAAAAACATCATATATATCATCATCTATGAACAAAAAAAGCATAATATGAACAACAACAAAAACTTGTATGAACAAAACAGAGAGGAAAAGGGGGCCGGCCGCAGGACCAAACGGGGAGGGGCGGTGCGCACCGTCGGGGTAGGCACAGTCGCGGGGCGGCGCGTTGACGGCGAGCTCGGGGCAGGGCAGGGGCATGGAGCAACGTGGCGACGATGAGCTCGGGGCAGGGCGCGCAGGGGCACGGCGGCGCCGCCGACACGGCGAGCTCGGGGCAGGGCAGGGGCGAGGGCGTCGACGGCAAGCACTGGCAGGGGGAGGCGGCGGCGCGTCGACGGCGAGCTCAGGGCAGGGCGAAGGCAACTGCGTCTTGCAGCCTGGCGGCGTCCTGTCCGCGCGCGTCGTCGGGGGCGAACTGCAAGATGCAATCCAAAATTTTCACAAGTCTGCCTTATATACATGAAGCTTTAGTCCTGGTTCTTAGCACCAACCGAGACCAATGAACCCCTTTGGAACCAGTTGGTGCCACCAACCAGGACCAGAGGCCTCTTTTCATCAGCCCAAAGGGCGGGAAACAGAGACCTTTGGTCCCGGTTGGTGCCACAGACCGGTACCAAAGAGGGTCATTGGTCTCGATTGGTGCTAAGAACCGGTACCAATGCCGCCCATTAGTCCCGGTTGGGGGCACAAACCGGGACCAAAGGTTGTGTGCTGGAACTAGCGCGGTGCGGTGCTATGTTTAGTCCCACCTCGCTAGCCGAGAGGGGCTCGGAGTGGTTTATAAGCCCTGCCGACCCGACCACTTCCAGCTCCTCTCTACTACAGGCTTACGGGCCTAAATCTAGTCTTTGTGCTTGTGGGCCTATTGGGCCTACTGCGGGCCTGCATCCTGGCCCTAGTAGTGGGTTTCTAGTCGTATGCAAGCCGTGGTGGCCCAGTAGGTGGCACTTTTTTTTCCAGTTTTTTTACTTTCTTTTTTGTTTTATTTATTTTATTTTATTTCTACTTACAGCAAAACACTCACTAGTTTTTAAGTTATTCTTTTTGGTTTTAGGTAATAAAAATTATAAACTTTCTGTTAGTGCCATTAATTTTTCCAGTTTCTTTGCTTTCTTTTTTGTTTTATTTATTTTATTAAAGTTTATTTATTTATTTTTCATGCATTTACTGATTTTATTTATGTTATTGAAGTTTATTTTATTTTGTTTCTACTTATATATTTTATTTTATTTTATTTTGTTTTGTTTCTACTTAATAAAAATTGAAAAGCATTTCAAATGAACTCTGAAAAGGTTGAAAGTTGGCATGGTATCATCATTTCATCCACATAGCATGTGCAAGAAAGTTGAGAGAGTTGCGGCAAAAACTGGATGCACTTTGAAGTATCAGGATTTCATACGGAAACTCGTCTGAAAGGGATTTCATTTTTAAAACTTATTTGAACTCCTGAATTTTTGTGTGTTCAAAATGCACCATCCAAAGCCACATCATCAATTTTCAACCCTTTTTGACTTCATTTGTTATTTTTGATGCATTTACTGATTATTTTGAGCTATAAGACCCTGAAATTGAAAAGCATTTCAAATGAACTCTGAAAATGTTAAAAGTTGGCATGCTATCATCATTTCATCCACATAGCATGTGCAAGAAAGTTGAGAGGGTTACGGTAAAAACTGGATGCACTTCGTGTACAAAACGGACAATCTCTTTCGGAGTATCAAGATTTCATACAGAAACTCGTCTATTACAAAGGGATTTTATTTTTTAAACTTATTTGAACTCCTGACTTTTTGTGTGTTGAAAATGCACCATTCAAAGCCACATCATAAATTTTCAACCCTTTCTGACTTCATTTGTTATTTTTCATGCATTTACTGATTGTTTTGAGCTATACGACCCTGAAATTGAAAAGCATTTCAAATGAACTCTGAAAATCTTGAATGTTGGCATGGTATCATCATTTCATCCACATAGCATGTGCAAGAAAGTTGAGAGGGTTACGGCAAAAACTGGATGCACTTCATGTACAAAATGGACAATCTCTTCCGAAGTATCATGATTTCATATGGAAACTCGTTTGTTACAACAGGCATTTCAAATGAACTACGAAAAGGTTGAAAGTTGGCATGGTATCATCATAATAGTTGTGGAGAGAAATTCTTCACTTTTTCTTCGCTTGTGTCATTTTCTTATTGCGCCGTAACCATGGATAATCTTCATCGTTTATTAGGATGCTTGGGTCAACCTTGACTTTGAAGGGAGGAATTTCAAGAAACTTTTCATAATCTTCGGACATGTCTGTCTTGCCCTCCACTCCCACGATGTCCCTTTTTCCTGAAAGAACTATGTGGCGCTTTGGCTCGTCGTATGATGTATTTGCTTCCTTATCTTTTCTTTTTCTCGGTTTGGTAGACATGTCCTTCACATAGATAACCTGTGCCACATCATTGGCTAGGACGAACGGTTCGTCAGTGTACCCAAGATTGTTCAGATCCACTATTGTCATTCCGTACTGTGGGTCTACCTGTACCCCGCCTCCTGACAGATTGACCCATTTGCACTTAAACAAAGGGACCTTAAAATCATGTCTGTAGTCAAGTTCCCATATGTCCACTATGTAACCATAATATGTGTCCTTTCCCCTCTTGGTTGCTGCATCAAAACGGACACCGCTGTTTTGGTTGGTGCTCTTTTGATCTTGGGCGATCGTGTAAAATGCATTCCCATTTATCTCGTATCCTTTGTAAGTCAATACAGTCGAAGATGGTCCCCTGGACAACGAGTACAGCTCATCACAAACAGTGTTGTCAGCTCTGAGACGTGTTTCCAACCAACTGCTGAAAGTCCCGATGTGTTCACATGTAATCCAATCATTGCACTGCTCCGGGTGTTTGGAGCGCAGACTGTTCTTGTGTTCATCGACATAACGGGGTCACCAAGGTAGAGTTCTGTAGAACTGTGTAGTGTGCTTGAGACCAAGAATATCCCTCCCTGCATACTATTGAGTCCCCTCCAAGCGTGCCTTTTCCAGTCAGTCTCCCCTCATACCGTGATTTAGGGAGACCTATCTTCTTAAGGCCAGGAATAAAGTCAACACAAAACCCAATGACATCCTTTGTTTGATGGCCCATGGAGATGCTTCCTTCTGGCCTAGCGCGGTTATGGACATATTTCTTTAGGACTCCCATGAACCTCTCAAAGGAGTACATATTGTGTAGAAGCCCAGAATGACAATCTCGTCAACTAGATGAACTAGGACGTGCGTCATGATATTGAAGAAGGATGGTGGGAACACCAGCTCGAAACTGACAATACATTGCACCACATCACTCCTTAGCCTTGGTATGATTTATGGATCGATCACCTTCTGAGAGATTGCATTGAGGAATGCACATAGCTTCGCAATGGCTAATCGGACGTTTTCTGATAGAAGCCCCCTCAATGCAACTAGAAGCATTTGCGTCATAATCATGTGGCAGTCATGAGACTTTAGGTTCTGGTACTTTTTCTCTGATATATTTATTATTCCCTTTATATTCGACGAGAAGCCATTCGGGGACTTCATACTAAGTAGGCATTCAAAGAAGATTTCCTTCTCTTCTTTGGTAAGAGCGTAGCTGGCAGGACCTTCATAATGCTTTGGAGGCATGCTGTCTTTTTCATGCAAATGTTGCAGGTCCTCCCGTGCCTCAGCTATATCTTTTGTCTTCCCATGCACGCCCAAGAAGCCTAGCAGGTTCACGCAAAGGTTCTTCGTCACGTGCATCACGTCGATCAAAGAGCGGACCTCTAGGTCTTTCCAGTAGGGTAGGTCCCAAAATATATATTTCTTCTTCCACATGGGTGCGCGTCCCTCAGCGTCATTCGGAACAGCTAGTCCGCCGGGACCCTTTCCAAAGATTACGTGTAAATCATTGACCATAGCAAGTACGTGATCACCGGTACGCATGGCGGGCTTCTTCCGGTGATCTGCCTCGCCTTTGAAATGCTTGCCTTTCTTTCGACATTGATGGTTGGTCAGAAGAAATCGACGATGGCCCAGGTACACATTCTTCCTGCATTTGTCCAGGTATATACTTTCAGTGTCATCTAAACAGTGCGTGCATGCGTGGTATCCTTTGTTTGTCTGTCCTGAAAGGTTACTGAGAGCGGGCCAATCGTTGATGGTCACAAACAGCAACGCCTTAAGGTTAAATTCCTCCTGTCTGTGCTCATCCCACATACGTACACCGTTTCCATTCCACAGCTGTAAAAGTTCTTCAACTAATGGCCTTAGGTACACATGAATGTCGTTGCCGGGTTGCTTAGGGCCTTGGATGAGAACTGGCATCATAATGAACTTCCGCTTCATGCACATCCAAGGAGGAAGGTTATACATACATAGAGTCATGGGCCATGTGTTGTGATTGCTGCTTTGCTCCCCGAAAGTATTAATGCCATCCGCGCTTAAAGCAAACCATACGTTCCTTGGGTCACCTGCAAACTCAGCCCAGTACTTTCTCTCGATTTTTCTCCACTGTGACCCGTCAGCGGGTGCTCTCAACTTCCCGTCTTTCTTACGGTCCTCACTGTGCCATCGCATCAACTTGGCATGCTCTTTCTTTCTGAACAGTCGTTTCAACCGTGGTATTATAGGAGCATACCACATCACCTTCGCAGGAACCCTCTTCCTGCGGGGCTCGCCGTCAACATCACCAGGATCATCTCGTCTAATCTTATACCGCAATGCACCGCATACCGGGCATGCGTTCAAATCCTTGTACGCACCGCGGTAGAGGATGCAGTCATTAGGGCATGCATGTATCTTCTGCACCTCCAATCCTAGAGGGCATACGACCTTCTTTGTTGCGTACGTACTGTCGGGCAATTCGTTATCCTTTGGAAGCTTCTTCTTCAATATTTTCAGTAGCTTCTCAAATCCTTTGTCAGGCACAAGATTCTCTGCCTTCCACTGCAGCAATTCCAGTATGGTACCGAGCTTTGTGTTGCCATCTTTGCAATTTAGGTACAACGCTTTTTTGTGATCCTCTAACATGCGATCGAACTTTAGCGTCTCCTTTTTACTTTCGCATTGCGTCCTTGCATCGACAATGACCCGGCGGAGATCATCATCATCGGGCACATCGTCTGGTTCCTCTTGATCTTCAACAGCTTCCCCCATTGCAGCATCATCGGGCACATTGTCTGGTTCCTCTTGATCTTCAGTAGCTCCCCCCGTTGCAGCATCACCATATTCAGGGGGCACATAGTTGTCATCGTCCTCTTCTTCTTCACCGTCTTCCATCATAACCCCTATTTCTCCGTGCCTCGTACAAACATTATAGTGTGGCATGAAACCCTTGTAAAGAAGGTGGGTGTGCAGGATTTTCCGGTTAGAGCAAGACATCGTATTCCCACATTTAGGGCATGGACAACACATAAAACCATTCTGCTTGTTTGCCTCAGCCACTTCGAGAAATTCATGCACGCCCTTAACGTACTCGGAGGTGTGTCCGTCACCGTACATCCATTGCCGGTTCATCTGCGTGCATTATATATAATTATGTGTGTCAAAAGTAAGAAAATAAGAAAAGTATCTATCTAAAGTAAGAAAATAAGAACAAGAGGCTCACCATGGTGGTGCCGGCGACGAGATCTGCGCGAGCGATCGACGGCGGTGAAGACGGGGACGGGACGTGACAGACCGCTAAACCTATGCAAATCTCGGGGAAAAGGGAGCTTGGAGGTCGAGCTTCGAGAGGAGAAAGCTTAACTAGCGTGGCTCGTGCATTTCATCGAACACCTAATGTGCATAGGAGGTGAGCTAGAGCACCCAAATGCCCTCTCCTCGCCAGCCAAAAAAATAGAGCACTATGGAGTGCTCTGCTGCGGCGACGGGGTATATATAGACACCTCATTTGTCCCGGTTCATCGCACGAACCGGGACTAAAGCTCCCCCTTCTGTCCTGGTTCTTGCCACAAACTGGGACCAATGTATGTGGGCCAGGAGCGAGGCCCATTGGTCCCTGTTCATGCCTAGAACCGGGACAAATGGGTCCATACGAACCAGGACCAATGCCCACGAGACCCCGGCCGCCCCCTGGGCTAAAGAATCGGGACGAATGCCCCCATGGGTCCCGGTTCGTGACTGAACCGGGACTAATGGGCTTGCCCTGCCCGAACCAAAGCCATGTTTTCTACTAGTGCTTAATAAATAAAATTTAACATGGTGTACAATTAATTTATAAACATAGGTAGTAACTACAACTACAACGCTTTTGTCTAGTTATCACATGTTTTTGTTATTTATTCGGCATAAACGTGTGTTCTACAAAGTATTAATTGAGTAGCAACTGGCATGATTCAACCTCACAAAATTACATAAACTTCCTGAACAAAAACCATGTTGAAGTTCCCAAAAAACACATGTTGACGTATCATACTTCATATTCATGCATCATAGCCCTGAACAATATCATTTTGCAACAGTCATTGATTCTCACTATCAAGGGCCAGTTTGTATAGGAGCTTATGAAATATTGGATGTGGGCTAACACCTATGGTCGAGTGACATGACCGACTCCATGCAGATTGTGGCCCTCATTCTTGTAGATGGCACATTGCTAATAATGGATAAGAGGGATGCACGAGGCAACTGGTAGATGGATGTAATGAACAAAAATTGCTCAAATATCGCATACTCCTTTGCCACATTGCTACATTTCCCAATAACCCTCAGTCCTTGTACCTTTGGTGCACATCGCCTGTTGATTGGCTATTGTGTTTGTTGTTTCATGGACTTTTGTACGCGCTAAGTCCAAATTATTTATATGAGCCATGGTGGACCGACGTACAAATAAATACGAGCATATATGTGAAAATAAAATATAGATTGGATTTATAAAAATGTCACCCTACGACGTGTGGGTCCCACATGCTAG
This sequence comes from Triticum urartu, assembly GCF_003073215.2. Classification (NCBI taxonomy): domain Eukaryota; kingdom Viridiplantae; phylum Streptophyta; class Magnoliopsida; order Poales; family Poaceae; genus Triticum; species Triticum urartu. The sequence goes on from NC_053028.1 coordinate 110,073,744, forward strand.
TAAGTTCTAAGAAAGAGAATATATCAAATATTATACTCTATTTGTAGAGTTCATCGTGTAGACTACAGTGGTGCAAAAAGATTAAAGTTTCTTGGATCTGAAAGAAATAATCATCAAAGAAGGATGGACATGTGTCAGCAGAAACCACCTGGTCTGCCCACGTAGTCTAGACAGGACGTGCTTTAGCGCATGATCCCCACTCCCTGGCGCATGTCGCCCTTGTACACTGCGCCCTTGCTTGCATCTGTAACCTATTTATACATGGTCAATACAACAGCAGCACCTAAGGTGCCCAACTCATTCTCCTCTCTCCCGCTCACATGGTATCAGAGGTCGGTTCCGCCCTTCGTCTGCAACCTCCACCTTTCGCTGCCCAAACCAAGCTCGCACCAATGGCGGCCCCATCCCCTCCCCTGCCCCCCCCCCCCCCCCCCCCCCCCCCCCCCCCTGGCTTCGTGGGCCATGTCACCTCCCCGGCGACGCCGGCACACCCTCGGCCGTCCCTCACTACAAAAGAAATACACTTCCGTGATGATACGTGTTTGTCACAGTAGGTCGCTTTTTTGTCATGCATGTACATCCATGACAAATTTATGACAGAATCAAGATATTCATACCTGTGCTGTCGTAGAAGTGTTCCATGACATTACCAAAATTATCATCACGGAAGTGTCCACTTCCATGACGATAAATCGCGCGTCACATAAGTGCTTTCATCAAGGGTGACCGACACGTGGCATCCACCGTAACGGAACGTCGTTAAGCTATCGGGTCAGGTTTTGGATCCGATAACCCGTTAATAGCCCCGACCAATGGGAAATTTCCACGTGTAAAATTCTTATTGGCGGAAGAAACATGTGTCAGCTCGTCAGTGGGTCAGATAGGCGCCTATGATATGTCGACACATGGCATGGCCCAACAGTGGCCCATTTAGCTTACAAAGCCGGCCCGTTTGACTTGGTCAAAAGTTAACGGGCTGGCCCATGAAAAGCCTGTTAACGGTCTCTTCGCAAATAGCCCATTTTACGGCCCGTTAACTCACGGCCCGTTAGGCCCTAAAGGAAATCGGCCCAACGACGTCATGTGGGCCGTCGAATATAATGCCAGCCCTTTTCACTTTCGGCCCATGTATGGCCCACGACGTCTTTCGGCCCATATGAGGCCTTCGTATCTTTCGGCCCATTACAGGCCCATGGTGACTCTAGCCCATAATGAACAGTAATTTTCTTTATACCCGTTAACGGCCCGTGATTTAAATGGGCCGTTTCCAGCCCGTTAGCTTTCGGCCTATTGATGGCCCATACTTTCTTGGGCTCATTTTTGGCCCTCGATTACTTCCGTCCCGTTACTAGCCTGTTCCCCTAATGGGCCAAATTCGGCCCATGGCAAGAGTCGGCCCGTTACTGGCCTGTTCCACTAATGGGCCAAATTCGGCCCATGGCAAGAGTCGGCCCGTTACTGGCCTGTTACTCTAATGGGCCAAATTCGGCCCATGGCAGGAGTTGGCCCATTTTTGGCCTGTTAACCCGTTGCGCCGTTTCCAGCCCGTCCTATATTCTGGCCAATTAACGACTCGTTATGCCTGTGACAGAATTAAGCCTTTGCTGTCCTACGGCATGTTAACGGCCTGTTACCGTGCTGGGCCGATACCAATTACGCCCGATTATGGCCCATGTAGACCCATTTATCCGACGGCCCGAGGCCCACCGATTACAGGCCCATTTATCGACGGCCTGTAGGAGACCCATGGATCCTACGGCTCGTATATGGCCCATGGTAGTTGCGGCCACTAGCAAACCAGGGAAAAAGAAGACTAGGAAATAAATAAGGCCGAAACTAACGCTAGGCTATTAAGGTGATTGCACAGATTACATCCACTCAGCATCAAAGATCGCCACCAGTGCAAATATAGGAAACACCCTACACTATACAAAAATGGCTTGCTGTTTTCTTCAGGCGATGGCTGCACGTTAAGAATAAATTTAGTATTGCACCAAAACAAATTACAACTATATAATAAAAGGAAGGTTGGCATAAAACTTAATAGTCTAGTAGATAAATGCACCACCAGAAGTTTAGAAGCTCAGTTCATTTGACCTGACTGTTACGTTTTCATGCTGTATTTTCTGATGGAGCACCATAACCCTTGCCTTCATTTCCCCTAGGCTCCTGAACAACATAGAAAATGTTTGATAGTCTGGTTTCAAAACCATGCATATCTTGATGACATTGAGCAATGTTTCTCCTTGTTTCGCAAAGGGTCTCTGTTAGGGAATGGACTTGTGTCTGGAGCGCGGATACAACATTGCTTTGAGCTTGCATATCTTGATCATGAGGCAGTCTGGACGATATTGCCTTAACAACCAACCCAGTATTACGCAGGAACGTGCTTTTGGCACCGTTAGTGGACAGGTACTGACCCACTGCAGCAAGAGCTGGCATTGCGGTTATAGTTGCCTCGCCACCTTCAGAAGGTGGCGGTTCCACCATTTTTTCCATAGCTCGCTGAAAAGTTGAGGTTTTACATTAGTAGTACCAGAACAGAAGATATTAAGGAGGCAGCAAAACCAAACAAAATAGCTTTGGTCTATATACAGAACTTATTCTGGTGAACCCATGTAAAATACTAGTTGTATTTTATTGCAAAGTACATAATAAAACCAGGTTCCAAACATATGACCATGTACCATCGCTAATGTATTGTCTATTTCTTCACATTGTATTGAGGGCTAAGGATAAAGAGACGAAGTTTATAATACGGTAAGCATAGTATGACGTCATTCATATCACAAGACAACTCAGAACAGACAAACAGGCAATTGTAACGTTGTGTGGGCAAGTCCAACACGGAACTAGATTACGGGTCAAGATCAAAGGAACATCACTCCTCTCTTTTAAACCTTGTAAGGTGCAATGATATGCTAAGACAATTGTGTATAAAATTGAAAAGAGTAATAGACATTGGCTGCAAACCATGCAGTTTAAGGCACAAGTCAGAGTAAGTAGTAGTTAAAAGGCATGAGGATTAATGACTTACAACAGCAGCTTTGATTGGTGTAGTCATGCCCTTCTTCTTGCTGGTGTGACAGTCCTTGAAGATTTCCACAGCATTTGATTCAGGTACTTTTTGGTCCTTGCGGGCTTTCCTATGCATTTGGAACAAGTCAATATAGATCTGATAATATGGTACAGCGAAAAGAGTGAAACAACAGCTAATTACAAGAGCCTCGCAGTGTGCAATATAGCTACGTGATCCTGTTGTCTGTTGGAATTTCACTTTCGTACGGTTGGCCTTGTTCTTTGAACAGTTCACCTACAAGAAGATAGATTTGTGTGGCACATGCGTAAATAGGACTTCAACATGTGATCTGATGACATATATATATAATGTACCTGATACTTCGGATCGGACCAGTGTTTAACGAGGCCTCTCCAGTCTTCATCAGATATATTTTCCACTGGAGATGTTTGGGCAAGTTCACTATTAGCCTTGCCTTCAAAGTGAGTTTTCCTCAAGTTATACTGATACTGTCGCAAAGCAGACTTGAAAACATGGGTGCAAGCTTGTCTGGTTGCATCATCTTGGCTATCCAACTTGAACCTCATCTATTGAAAATTATGGGAGTCTCATTATCAGCAACCTAGAAAGTATTGGACAGAGCAAGATGATATTACTAGTTTCCATACATAACCATACTTATAGATAAATGGTCGAGGATGATGTTGAACTGGGTTTCGTCTTTGTCATGCCTGTACTGAATCCATGTTGGGAGGATACGTACATGACACCTAATAGCAACCGTTGCCTCTGATACTAACTTGGCTGACTCTGTAGCATCACGTGGCCTTTTTAAACCTGCCTCAAAATGGATCTCCATTCTTCCTCCTCTAGATTTAGTTAACCTATCGAGCATTATCCCTGATGTTTGTTTCCTCTTGCACCTAGGTTCTAGTCCAACAACAAACATAGGAAGTGTTAGTGTACATCAAACTGTGAGACTACATATAAAGAAGCATGTAACTGTAACTTGACTCCAGCAACTACCTTCTTGCTATTGAAGCTCACAAGGTTCATCTGATATTGCCAACTCGTCTTGTGTCAAGAGTGCTTGGGAAGTAGTGTCAGGTGGCAAGGGAGCTTGGGAACGTGCTGCTAGCTCAGTTGACGCACGAGTACATCGTGCAGCTGGTAGTACTATGGTAGGTGTTGCAAGAACTAGGGCTGTCTCTGCTTGTTTGGTGGCAGCTATTTGTTTCTGTTTGTCTTTTTTTGCAACTCGTGTAGCATGTGATGCCGTGTTTGTAGAATTTTTGTTGGACTTTGACCTTCTATTGCACCATCAGTACCAGCAAAATCTGCAGGATTCATCCGCTTCTCATTCCGTGCCATTCTGTGTTTCTTCCTCCTTCTCTGTGCCATGTTAAGTCAAGCTGACAAGAAAAACGAATAACAATTTAGTTCTTCAGAACAAATTGATGCATGATGCAGACGAACTGAACTTTGATGTTAGACAACCACATGATAGGAGGATGTAATATGTATGAAAAATAGGACGGAAGAGATAACCAGAACTATGATGTGTAAACTAAGAAGAAGACATTTCACCAAATTAGAAGCAATGGAATGGAAGGTAGACACCATATGAAAGATGCTACAAATATCGCTCTGCCATGTAAACAGTGTCTCATCATAAATGGTGTTTAAACAAATGTGAAGCAGTACAAGAAATAAATCATATGCAAGATGCAAACAACATCACACTCCCATGTTAGAGGTCTCTCGTCATTAGTGCCATTGCATATTCACAGCTTATGATGTGTAAACTAAGTAGAAGGCATTTCAACAAATTAGAAGCAATGAAAGCTAGACACCATATGAAAGATGCAACGAATATCACTCTACCAAGTTAAAACTGTCTCGTCATAAGTGCCATTTCAGCAAATTAGTAATACAAGCTAGAAAAGAATGTGAGATGTAACCTATATCACACTCCGAAGTCAAACGTGTCTTATGATAAGTGATTGTTGCAGGTTACACAACAGTAGTAATTTGATGTAAGAACATGGTGTGATAGACAGATATTGTATGTTCTAGAAACAAGAACACGTGTCTTATTCCAGTATAATGTGTAAAGTAAGCAGATGGAATTCAACAAAATTAGAAGCAATACAAGCTAGACATCACACATAACATGCAACCACATATAACAGTGCCAAGTTAGAGGGAGCACTGGTGATGCTACACTAGGGGAGACGTGCTCACCATAAACACAGCTTTGGTGAGTGTCTATGCATGTGTTGTCTTGGAAATCATCTTGGGGGTGTGGAGGAGTAGAAACTGTAGAGGCCCTCCGTTCGGAAAGCACCTTTATCCGCTGCCTTGCTAACTTCCTTCCACTTTATTGATTTTGAATTGTCAAGTAAAACCGACAAGAAAAAGCAATAAAATTCTCTCTTCAGAACTCATTCATGCATGATACTGACAATCACTACTTTGATGTAAGGCAAACACATGATACCAGGATGGAATATGTATGAAAAACAGGACGGCATGGCATGTTCACAACTGTTTGTGTAAACTAAGCAGAAACCATTCCAGCAAATAAGAAGCAATGCAAGCTAGACACCACATGAAATATGCAACCAATATGACTCTGCCAAGTTAAAAGCATCCCATCATAAATGGAATTTCAACAAATTAGAAGCAGCGCATGCTATAAATCATATGAAAGATGCAACTAATATCGCACTGCATATACTAAAGGTGTCTCGTTATGTTGATTGATGCGGGATACAAAAAAACAATAGTTATATGTAAGGACATGCTTAATAGACAGATGTACTATGTACTAAATACAGGAAGGCATGTCACATTAACATGTTTAATGTATAAGCTAAGCAGACTAGCACATGTAGTTTAACCAGATTGGAAGAATTACAATCTAGACACCATATGCAACATGCAACCACATATCACGCTGCCAAGTTAGAGCAAACACCTGCAATGCTAGTGTAGAGCAAATGTTGTAATCAACTACAGAGCTACGTTCACTATCTTCATCTAGCATTTCTGTTTCTTGAGAATCATGTTGGGAGGCTGACGTTGCATTCTTTAAATGAGGAGTAATCCCCTTGCCTGCCTGCCTCGTCATAAGTGTTTGATGAGGGATACACAAGAACATTAGTTTGATGTAAGAACATGGTTAATACACCGATGTACTAGTATGTACCAAAAACAGAAAGGCATGCCATATTCAAAGGTATAATGTGTAAGCTAAGCAGATGCAATTTAACCAAATTGGAAGCAATACAAGCTAGACATCCGGCTGGAGTGGTGAGCATGATCATCTAGGACCTGAGAGCCTGGTGGGAGGCGGGCTGCTTCGCCACCATCGCAGCTTTTTAGTTGGCTTCCAGGTGATGCCGATCTTTGCTGGGCTTATCACTGGCTCGGCCAGTGTCCTGACTAGCTATTTGTCTTCTGGTGCTCACGGGATGGTGGTTCATGTAAAAAAATATCTTTCCATATCTTACCGACTTCGGCCTTTCGAATACAAGCTAGACACCATATGGAACATGCAACCACATATGACACCGTGAAGTTAAAGCAAGCACCTGGGATAGTGGTTCATTGCGAGCGAGGTCATCAACTCCAGAGCTATGTTCCCCGTCTCCATCTGCTGACGCTACACCCTTTAAAGCGTTGAAACGTGTCTTGCCTAGCCGCACGCCAAACTGGAGCGACTTCTCTCTTTTCTTTTTGGCTTCTCTCATGGCAGCAGAGTCTGAAATACCCTTGCATAAAAACACAACAGTGAGAGTAAGGGTGAAGTGTGTGCAAAACTGGTGCACTGTAAAAGTAGCAGATAGCAGGTAGCTGAAAAATAAATGACAGGAGACATATGATAGCTCTACAACATTGCATGGCAAACAAAATTAGATTCTACTCTGTATGATTTTGTAATATATGAGCACAGGAAATGCAGGTACTCCTCCAGCACACCACCACATGTGGTCATATCTAAGATAACAGTCGACTGAAAATAAATAGGCCAGTCGATTTTTTTAATGAACCGTCCGATCTATAATGAACGGGCAGATGGCCTTCGTCTACCTCCCGCCAGTCACTGTTGATGATCTTTCTCGAACCGCCAGCGACCACCTGCCCAGACCCCTGCCTCCGCCGCCCCGCCCTCCCATCGACCTCACACCACCGCCGTCCTTGGCAGCGCCCCCAGGCCATCCCTTTAATCCCGGCCGACCTCCAGATCGGGTGCCAGTAGCTCTAGGCCGCACATGCCCCTAAGATAAACACCAAGGCGCTGCTTCCCTGGCGTAATAGGCGTACTAGAGCCTGTTACGCTGGGGAATGCTTCCGTTAATTGGGAATCAAGTGGCCAGAAATTGAAATTCAGGGGGGCGACGAACCTCTAGCTAAGGTGAAATAGTATATGAGGAGAAACCTTGTGCATCACGAGTTACTAGGAACATCTAGTATCAAGAAGAAGCGGTCAACTAGTGTCTTCTGTGGGATGAATACCGTGCAAGCAGAGATGTAGGATTTGCACGAATAAGGGAAGAGGAGTACCTTTTTCGGTTGCCGGTGTGGTCACCTCCACAAGTCGCGCCGATTCTCTTCTTTTTACTGGGGAAACCAATGTTCTGGAGGGTGCAGGCTTGGACAAACCCATGGCCAAATTGTTGACTGTGTTGTCGTGGTCGTATGTCGGCGGAGGGGAAGCAGATCTGAGGCGGCGAAGGACGGCGTAGCAGGAATAGCTCCGGTGCGGTGGAGGGTGGTGAAGTTGGAGTGGCAGCGGTGAGGCGCAGGACGGCGTGGTTGAACTGGCTCGGGTACGGACGGCTTGGCCTCGGCTTCAACTACTAGCCATGGAGGGCGTTGCGGTTGAGGTTGCGGTGGACGACGACATCAGGGTATCGGCTCCAGCGTGATGGAGGAGGGCGGCGGTTGATGGGTGGGATGGGGTGGCAGACGGAGGACGCCGGGGTTTTGCGGCTGGCGAAGAGGTAGTTTTGGCGCCCATGGAGTACGAATGGGGAACCGGACGGGTGGGGGGGAACCATGTTTCGGTCTGGGACGCGCTTGTTTTTGGCTTTTTTGAACAGAAGATGGGACGCGCTTGTTTGAAATTTGGGGAAAGTATAAACTTTGCCCCCCTCTTAAATTTCGGATCTATTGCGGGTCGGGGGTAGGATAGTAATCCCAGGTGTCCCAAATAGTGGGCGGGAGCGATTTTGGCCACGCGCATGTGTGCTTAGGCGGCCATTGTGTATGAATGGTTTTCGGATGCGGTTGCGTGGCGTCTAGATGAAGCTACAAACCCGCCCCGGTTTAGACCTTTGGACGTTGGGCCGGTAGGTTTCACGGGTCGGAGTTATTAGAAAAGTAATTTCCTTGTACTACCAAACATTGGTCTCATGCGGTTTCGGGCGAGTAGAGGCTCTTTTGGCGCTTCGTTCAAAATTCTGAAACACAAGTATTCACGTTTAGAGTACTCTTGAACTATGAGGATTGACCTAAATATACAACGTTATATTTGACCTTGTATGTTTGAAAACCTCATTAAATTATCCGCTTCTTTTTGAAATTTTGACACTTGAAAATCCTATAACTACGATTATTTTGGAATGGAGGAGCTAAATTTGAATCTATTTTGTACACGACTACATATGCTATTATGTACAAAATCAGAGCAAAGATTGGTGCCCCATAATTCAGGTATGGTTTACAAATGCCATGATATCAAATTCAAATAATTGAATGGACTTCATGTTGAATTCGATTTTTTTAAACCACCTTAAGTTGAATTCAAATGTATGCTAGTTCATAGGTAGTAGCTATTTATAATGTCCATTGTGTAACTTTCGTATGTATAATGTGCTTTACACACACAACATGAACTATACTCACGTTTATATTCGATTGCTAAAGTGATGCATTGTCTGGCGTTCAAAATACTAACTATGTGGATCAATTGTGTCGAATAATAACATAGACATGCTCAAATTCGATAGAATCTAGATGTCTGATGGATCAATGACCGCTCCTTACGAGAATTGCAAATATCATGATCCCATCCTAATATTTGGATACAATTTATATCTTTAATCAATGTGTAGAGCAGTCTTTTACGTGTAGTTTCACTCTCCATCGGTGGTCTCTCACACATGCTCACACTCTCTCTCCCGAGGTGTCTTTCTTGCACACATGCTCTAGGTATAACCCTCCCTCCCTCTCGTAACCATTTACAACTGTTTTCACTAACCTTTATCACAAGCACTCTTCCTCTCGCAAACATACACATGCACAATCCTCATCGACCCTTTCTATATACATGGACCTGCCTACGTGTCTCATGTACGCACATTATCTTTATGCCTTTCTCTCACGCATTGTCTCACACCTCTCTTCCTAATAGACGAGTATGATTCTAGCAGAGCATTTTGTAGGATGCCCCTTAAAGTTAGGTTGGATGAATAGTAATATCAGAGATAAAGGGGTTACCTTAGTCCGAGAACCTAGGGTTACAAATCCTAGTCGGCTTTGTTAGTGGACACAGAGTCCTTCACAATTCTGCTATATTTGTCTTGTACGACTAGTCATCCATGGGTCTTCCTAAATGCGTCACGGGCCGACCAATGTGGCGCAGGACGGAACAGAACGAAGGGCCTCACCTCGACCCACCGGACCTCACGCGGTGACACACCCTCTGCCCCCACGTCTCGTTATCTTCTCACACACACACATACCAACACAAACATCACACACACAGAAAATTTCTCCTGGTGCCTCTATTCCCTCCACCTTGCATATACACACTCAAGGGAATGGAATCTCTTGTCGTGACGTCATATTCGTCTCTCTCTCTAGACCACTCTCATTTCTCGTGCTATCTCTCCCACACCCCCCCTCGGCCCCTCTATCCATGCCTCTCTCAAATACGTAATACACACACATATCTCTCTAGGCCCCGCCAAATGCATCAACTACACATTCACACATGTTACATCATGTACCCCATTGATCTAAAAAGCCCTCTCTTCACGTTTATTTCGCATACAACATTCCTTTTGAATAAAGTGTGGACAAAAAATTATTTTAGAGTTTCTACATATATACAACATTACAAAGTTATATGGAGGAGTACGGACGCTAATTTTCATTGCATGGTGACCACAATGATATTTATTCCGCACTGTGAATTTGTATATTTTTATACTATATACAAATTTAGTCATAATAAAGAGAAACGAAGATCATCTCTCTCTCCATCGCATACCCCCCTGTACGCCCCTTTCACGTATGCACACAAACTGCATCCACGCAACACTCACACAAACACATGCACCCACGCATGCACGCAACACTCACACGTACACACGCAGCCACGCACGCACACAACACTCACACGCACGCACGCAACACTCACACGCACACGCGCACGCATGCATGCACACACCAGTACACCACACTACCAACACACACTCTCACGCTCAAGTGCTCAACCTACACATGCATGCGCACACATCAGGCCTTGACAGACACATACACAACCAGGTGATTCCCGCGCACGGGTTGGAGCCTTGTCGCGCCTGCGTAAATTTGTGTTTATCTAACCTTTTGCCTATGCGAACTGACAGGTGGGACCCACAACGAACGTGGTCAATTTAACTAGTCAACATGGCACCACGCAGACTATTTGGCCGGTCAACAGAGTGCAATCCGATGCTGAGCTGTGAGCAAGTGACCGTATAATCACTGCAAAACGTATATAGTGACCATAATCAGCTTATTCTGAAGTTCGGTGACCGTATTACACTTTTCTCTCTGTAGGCCCTCCAAAACTACATATCTACACGTTCTCGCATGTTACATCTAACAACTATGCAATACAACACTACTACTACACTCTAACACAATAAATCATATGTGTTTTTAGTTTTACTCGATATCATATTGTTACTTATAATTATTCAGTTTGCATACATTAAAATTGCCTTTGAAATATATGGCCAGTATCATCTACCGTGCGGGAAAAATCCCGCCCTTTCCTATTTAATCGGGTTTGTATCGATGGATCATGCGAAACAGCAAAACTATAGTACTATACAGTACAAGTGACAGTTCACTAGGCCGTCGTGTCGTCTACTCCTCCGTCGTAAGAGTGGAGCGCTCGCTTTCATAAATCTTCTAGTCCCTTTCGCCGACATGTGGGACATCAAGCTACCGGGTCCACATGCCATACCAGAATACAGTGCAGAGCAGCCGGGGTGAAGCACCCCAGTCATGGCGCCGGCGTAGTAATGAGCAATGAGGCGTCAAATCACAAAGCTGCACCTTTCCCACAGTTAAGTTGGAGGGATGAAGCAACCATCATTTCACTCGTTGCTGAATCCGCTTCTCCCTCATCATCTTCAACTTAACCACATGTTGCTTCTGCCGTTGTTCTGCCTCATGTGGGACGCGGATCGGCTTGGTAAAGCACTGACACGTGGGACCGCATGTTAGCAAACCGCCAGGACAACATCCTCCGAAAATAAGAAGCCTAATCCTAGACTTACAAAGGGCTATGTAGCTCCTACGTATACTTTCTATCTAATCTATATATGCCCCCCTGATTTTCAGGTGGGGTGGGCCTAATCCTCTCCTTTAATCCAATCAAATAGTCCCACATCACATCAGTTCATAACTTTATGTAAACCATTACGTGGATGTAGCATTGCTTAAATAAGAAACCTCCCCCGCCATCCGCGCGGCAAAATAATCTCCTTTTTACTAATCTCGATTCTATAATTTTTTAAATCAATATAATTGAGATTTGTATAGATAGCACACAGGAGCAAAACCAAGTGGTACGGTTAAGGGCATCCACAATGTGTAGCCAAATGTAAAAACAGCTTTTGGCATCGTGGGAACCATTGTGGACGGTGTTGCCAAAGACAAAAAGATGGAACTTAAGTTCCCTGATTGATTGATTGAAGGAATAGGAAAATGCAACGTCTCTCCTCTTTCTCCCATGCTTGGACGCATGTAGTACAGTATAGAGCATAGAGTCTACTCCCCTGTCCCTTCTATCACAAATCACAAAGCAGTGAGGCGTCAAATCACAAAAGCACGGATAAAGCAACCATCATTTCACTCTTTGGTGACTCCGCTTCTCCATCGTCTTCTTCGAGAAGCCATCTCACCGCATTAGTTACTCCTAGTAGTACTATTAAAGGACTTCCTGGATACAAATAAGGCGGTTGTCTCGGCTTGCAGGCGGCACTTGCGAACGACTTACCGTGGTCTCCCTCAATGGTGTTCTCCGTCGAACGCACTTCACCAAACCACTAAAAAAATCGTCAACGTCACCGCAATTGGGAAGGAAGTCAAATATAGTTACTACCTCCATTTTTTTGTACACAAGGCCAGTATATCAAAATTACAATTTGCAAAGGGCCACTAACACTAATCGAGGAAAAATTGATGGGGTTAGCAACCAAGGACATTAATATCCCATGCATGCATGCGGAAGTGAGAAGGTTGGTTTGCATGGCGCTGCATTAATCAAGCGATGAGGAGTGAGATGGTTAGATCTTTGGTCTTTGGAGAAAAAATACGCATTAATTGACATGTGAAACGATGATTTGTATCGATTAAATCCCGCGAAGGAAAACCCAGCCTTTCTTTTTTAACACTAGTACTCCTAGTATGTACGTACTTATCCTGTTTGGGTCTAGGCCTTGCATTGCTAAACTTCGCCACACATTTTTGCCAAGCTTGCCCAAAGTTTTCAAAATGAGAAGGAGGTCCACTTGCGCACGGCTATCGCGGTCGCACCGCACCCTCACACGGTCGCTCCTGCACGGCGCGGTTGCACCGCACCCTCACACAGTCGCTCCTGCATGCCGCAAACCAAACCAAGGGAAGGCACCCTCACTGACACGTGCTGTCGCATGTGAACTCACCAAACTCAGACATCCTATCGCTGACACATAATTTTCGTTTCATAGAGTATGTTTATCCATCCGCATGTTGGGGAGTATCCGTACGACCCGTGCGGTGGTCTGTTGGGGAAGAAGAAGAGGTGAGGAAGAAGAAAGAAGGGTTAGGAGACGTAGGATATTCATCCAACCGCCTGAAATGGTAGACTGACCCAAGTCAGGCGACTTGCATAACAAATATATGTTTTTACATAGCAAAATATCCATAAAAACAACAACATAAAGAAAAACTATCACTGCTCGCGGAAAGAGACGACCTCGTCGTCTTTGGCTGCTGGCGCGAGCCAGCCGTCGCTGCCGACGTGTGTCTCCGCACCGTGGTTGTCCTTGGCCTCCAGATACTCGTTCAAATGAGCGTGCGGGCGCTCTGCACGGATGAGAGCACAGCCCGGTTCAAGTCGAGGACGTCCGGTTCCGCCTGCAGGAGGGCCTCGATGGCAGCGGCATCCGCGCGCTCTGCGTCAAGTCAAGCCTTCGCCGCCTGGTTCAAGTCCAGGACGTCCGGTTCCGCCTGCAGGAGGGCGTCGATGAGAGCAGCATCCGCGTGCTCTGCCTCGAGTCGAGCCTCTGCCGCCCGGTTCAAGTCCAGGACGTCTGGTTCCGCCTGCAGGAGGGCCTCGATGGCAGCGGCATCCGCGCGCTGCGCCTCAAGTTGAGCATCTGCCGCCTGGTTCACATCCACGACATCCGGTTCCGCCTGCGGGAGAGCCTCGATGGCAGCGGCATGCACGCGTTCCACGTCGAGTTGAGCCTCTGCCTCCCGGTCCTCCTTTAGTATCGCCATGTTGAACCGCTGGTCCGCCTGCACCATGGGGGACTCGGACGCCGGCACGAAGTCGACGTCCATCATCTCATACCCATCGGGGGCCTTCTGCGCCACGGCCTCCGCCATGAATATTGGATCGGCTTCCTCCTCGTAGCTTGGCTCCAGAGAACTCGGGGATTGGCCCGCCGCAAAGCGAGCTTGGGAACGGAGGTCTGTGGCGCCGACCGCCGCCGCGATTTCTGCACGGCGCTCCGGCGTCAGCATCTTGTAGTAAGTGATCTTGCGGCGCACCATGGCTTTCCGGCGAACTAGGGGACGCTTGATGCGGGCTAGGGGATCGAAAGGTGGGGGAATGGGATGGAGATTTGGTGTGGTTTTAGGGCAGTGGCTGGCGTAGGCCGAGCTGCGAAGGTTCTGGTGTGAATAGTGGTTCCGGTGAAGACCGGTCAATCGGTTTTGACTGTACATCGCTCTTGTCGCGTTCGCGTTGCAGCCCGGCACGCTAGACCCTCCACGTCGCTCACCGAATGGAACGCGCTTTGTCTTGCGTTTTCGCTCGCTTGTGGGACCATAGTTGAGAGCAAACCAACGCCCTCCCCCTACCCCTCCCGCGTCATTTATTATACCACCACTCCCTCCATTTTATGCAGAGTAAATAAACACAGAGGGAGTATACTACGGATGAGGATCCCCTGACGTGGCCGAACCCATTGAGTAACTGACATGCGGGGCCTAGCAAGCATCGGGTCCGCCAGTAAGTGACTGAAAGGGAGGGTAAGGCAGGGATACCTACGTCAGAGGATCCACTTCCACTATACTACTTTGACCAAATGTTAGAGTAATAATATATGACATGCAACTTACACAAATGTTAGAGTAATAATGTATGACATGCAACTTACACAAAGCATACAGGGTCTAATGCGTTTTTCGAGGCTAACTTTGACCAAATGTTAGAGTAATAATATATGACATGCAACTTACACAAAGCATACGGTCAAATTCGTATGTGTAAGGGGTTTCCAATGATATAATTTTCACATTATACATCTCATGTACTATTAATCTTGTCAATAGTCAAATTGGAAACCATCTCGAGTACAAATCTAGGAGTACGTACGAATCTAACAATATTGATTGGGCGTTGTTGAATGTTGATACCTTTTTGATCAAAGTAGATATACTTTGACTACACATAAAACTTATATGTAAACTAGAAAGGATAGGAGGGAGTATATTGTACGTTCAAAAACGAAACGAACATTGAATACCCTTTATATATGATTTGCGGATGCTATGATCACCGGTTCAAAATTTTGAATCTGCCTTAGGTATCACATGCCCCCACTCATTCCCTCTCGATTTCATCTCGGGGTCCGGAGATCTATTGAAAGAGGACTAGGGTGTGTACATGCGAATGATACTCAGCGGAATGTTCAAATGAGGCATGCGGGAGGATGGACTCGACTGGAGGCGACATGATCGATGGAGAAGAGGGTTGGAGAGGAATGAGAAATAAGCAAATGCCACATGATTATACTTGAATGGCTCAAATAAACAATAAGTTCTCTTGCTTGGCCTACATAGTGAAAGGCCTAATGCGCAACGCGGAGCACTGACGCTCGAATATGGCCGGGAAAACAGGGAAACAGACATGTGGGGCACACCCGTCGGGACGACGTAGCGCAGACTAGTCCAATGGAGGAGATGGCCCACGACCTCCTCGCCACCGACAACCGTTCATGTGGGTCTTTGGGGCCAACAACGGGGCTCAGCTCTAGCACCGGCTCTGGACACGGCGACCGCAGTGAGCGACATGCTCATATCGTCACTAGACACGGTCGGTTTCAGTTTGCCGAGGGTGGCGTTACTGCTGTGGCATGACCAACAGTATGTTCGGTTTGTGCACAAGGTTGCCCCATCAAAGCATTGGGTAGCCAAAATTTTGGTTGAGGTATTGGTTGCCCATGATTTGGCCAACATTGGCAATAAAAATGAACTTGAGTTGGCTAGAGTTCATTGGCATGCCAAAGAAATGGCAACCATCCAAACAAAGACCAATCTTTGCGTCATGACCAAATTTTTGGTTGAGGTATTGGTTGCCCATGATTTGGCCGACATTGGCAAGAAAAATGAACTAGAGTTGGCTAGAGTTCATTGGCATGCCAAAAAAATGGCAACCATCCAAACAAAGACCATTCGTTTGGTCATGACCAAAATTTTGGCAAGGTGCACTTTGGCCACAATCCAAACACACCCCAACACCTGGCTCATCGAGGATGCACGGGGCGCCGCGACGTGTCCACGGAGTGGTGTAGCGCGGCCAACTGCATCCTCTAGACCTGAGACCATGCCGGGTCATCTTGCTTTTTCAATGACATGCGGGGATCGCATGTGAGCAAAGGGCATCTCCAACGTTGCCACGACCGCAGCTGACTACCCTGGCACACCAAAACCCTCGTCCCTCGCGCCATCGCGCGGTGCGTTCCCAGCCGGCGCCAGCTGCCTGCATTCATGCCATCCATTCGTATGTCGTCATTAAGAGGCTCAGTGCCCGCGGAACCAACTCCGGCGACTTAATGAAGCACCCGGACGCTTGGCCTCACCGGAATGCGCTACTTAAAGCGGCAACGCCCAGCTAACCTCCACACCATAGCGCATCGTCCTCCTACCTGGAACCACATCCGCCATGACCGCAAGCGCGAATGCTCTGCGGGAGAGCTTGTCTTCGGGGATGGAGCTCGAGGTCGCCGCCCTCGCTCAAGTCACCGCACAAGGGGTGGCCACGCCGGTGGCCGACGACGGGAGCACTGTCAGCCACGCGTCCTACTTGTCGCCGTCCAACGTCCGGCACCGCCGAGGTCGGGGACTCCTCCGAGGATGAGTAGGGCATGGGAGGCGGGAGGTCATGGTGTGCCAACTGGTCGAACCGTCTCCCGTGTTCTACTTTTCCTCGCCGGAGACCGCACCTTCACTTCACGGGTCTTGAACCCTGCCCCCGTACATGGAGATCACAGATGGAGGACGTCGGTTGCCGTCGTAGAATAGGTTTAGGGTCGGGTTTCTTTTATTTTTTTGTCCTATGAAAGTTCGAAATGTAATGAAAATCTGCCGTGTTTGCATTAATCTCCGCCGGTGTATATGAACTTTCATAATAATATACATATTGTAGGAGTACTAGCAAGATGCCCATGCGTTGCACGGAAGATCAAGATCTTGTGGGAGAAAAGGATGAACGAGGGAAAGCCTTATCTGCAAATGTGGAGAGGAGTGCGGGTGTCGGGGGTTTGGTGCGACATATGCCAACGGATGGCTTATCATGGTGGGGGCGAGTAGAACGTCGCCGGTGCCTGGAAACGGGATGAGGCGAAGACATGCACGCCGGCGAATCTTACCCAGCTTCGGGGCTCTCCGGGGAGATAATACCCCTACTGCTGCTCTGCGGGGTCTCCGCATGATCACTATGGCCAAGTGTTTACACGGTGGCTACTTGCGCTGTTTCTGGTGGTAGAAGAGGGCAAGGCTAGCTCTCTCCTTCTATCTGGTATGGTCTAGAACTACTGGGATCCCCCCTTGCATGGGTGCCCTGGGGGGTTTATATAGGCCTACCCTCAGGGGTACAATGGTAATTCGACTGGGCGCAGGCCCAGCTGTCAGTGCCTCCGACCTCCGACTTCTTCGCCGACTGCTGGGGCCCGCCGATTGGTGGGCCCCGCCGACTGGTCTGGTACGGAGCCGACAGGCCGTGTCCGCCGCGGGCAGGTCTTGCCGGCCGCTGATTACTATAGCCGTGCTTCTGATGACGCAAGCTTGGTCATGGGGTCGTGGCAACAGCCCCGCCGCCTGGCGGGCGATCACTGTGGCCACTCCCCATCTCATCTTGATTAATGGCGCGTGGGCCCCGGGGGAGGGCTCGGCCGACTCCCGACGGGTCCGACTGGCGGTTCTCCCGCCGTCTCCCGAGGTCTCGCTGACTTGTGGGCCCTGCTGCCTCCAGGCCGTACAGAAGCCGTCGTGGGAGCAGGACTTGGTACTGTGGTGCTGATGTGAGGGCCGGCCGGGCAATAGTGGCACGCCGCACGGAGATCTTCCCGGGTACGGCGTGCTGTGGCCATGCCTGCCCTTGGTAAGGGGCGGGGAGTGGGCTTCACTGTAGCCCCGCCCCTGCCCCGTCCCCTTCGATGAGGTCATGGTTTCTTGGAGTCGCCGGCCGACTCCCCAAAGCCGGCTTCTCTGGAAGTCGTCCCTGGGACTCGGCCGTGAGCGGGCAGTCAGCCGCCCTGCCGTCGACTCCTTAGGAGGCGGCTCTTCGCCCCGGGGTCTTGAGGGGCGCAGCCTGCCCCGATGTCTTGAAAGGTTATGGGACTCGGCTTGGCCTACCCGTGGCCCATTACTCCGACAGTAGTCCCCGAAGCTAGTGAGGCGCCGCGGACGATGAGCCGAGAAGCCTCAGCAGTTTCTCTTTTCGGGTGCTCAACACATGGTGTTGATTGACTTCTGTCGGGCCATCTAGAAGGAGCCGAACTTTCTCAACTCGGACATCACTTAATTTCGACTTGCTCGGTATTTCGAACGTCGCGGCGGGATTTTAAGCGGCGTGCTAGCTAAGCCTCCAGGCCACCGCCCGTTCTTGGCCTGTCACACGAGGGCACGTGGCTAGGCCGTCTTGCCGGCCCACACGTGTGACGGGACAGGCCCACAGGCGGGGCCCGCCACTACCGCGCCTCGGCGCCCGAGCGAATCCGCTGCGGCCCCGGTGGACGGTTGGGATTCCCGTGGAGTTACTGCGTCCAGTAACTTTACGTGGATCGTGGGGGTCGTGGGGTTATGGGCGCAGTAAATCCCCACATCCGCCCCCTCGGCTTCGCAGCCCACAGGGCTATAAGTAGGGGGAAGAGGGGGGCACGCGCTCCCCTGCTTCTCACTACTCCTCATTCTCTTCCTCCTTGCTGCTCCTCGCACTCCTCCTTCCTCTTATCTTCTTCGCTCCACCGCACGCCCAAGCTCCGGCGAACGCTGCGGCGACAGCTCGCGATGAGTTCTTCCTCTGCTGCCGCGCCTCCCCCAGTGCGTTCCGGCACCTGGGACGGTTCCGAGGTTCATGAAGACCACATTGAGTTCCTCTGCCGGACCCGTCGGCTTCCTGGCGAGGATCGCGTGTAGGTGCATCTTGTGCCGGAGGGGGAGATTTCCCCCGCCCTGCAGGACGGCGAGCGGGTCATCTTCCGCTCGCACTGCCTGCGCGGGCTGGGGCTGCCGGCGAGTAGCTTTTTCCGGTCTTTCTTGGAGTTCTACGGCCTCCAGCCGCACCACCTCACCCCCAACACAATGGTGCTGCTGTCCGCCTTCGTGGCCTTGTGCGAAGGCTTCCTCGGAGTCCTCCCCACCCTCGAGCTTTGGGGGGAGTTCTTCTTCTCCAAGCTTGGCACCCAGGCCGTGGGCGTGCCGGCTCAATGCGGCGCCTTCATCGCCATGCGAAGGTCAGGAGCTGACAACCCCTTCCCCTCCATCTCGCTGATAAAGTCGGTGAAGATGTGGCAGAGATCCTACTTATATGTCAGGAACGTCGCCACGAGGGGCGACTGGGTCAATCTGCCGGCTTTCGAAGCCGGCCCGCCGGCTGGGAGACTGCCCAACTGGTCGTACCGGGCCAGGTCGCTGACGCCTGTGGGAGCCGGCGCCATCACGCGACTCCAAGTGCTGACGCAGTCGGAGGGTCTGACTGGTCCGGACCTGCTGGCCGCCTTCGTCTCGCATCGAGTTCTACCACTCCAAGGCCGCCCTCACATGATATGCCAGATGAGCGGGCACCGCGACCCGAGTCGGATGTGCACCAAGGACATGCCTCACGAAGAGGTGGCCTTCATGGTGAACTACCTCTCGGACAGCAGGCTCCTGGAGGACTGGCGATTCGGCAAGGAGCCATACTCCCACGCCAACCCCCCGCCCGTGGTGAGTCGCCTTTCTTTTCTTTCTTTAGATTGTCTTCTTCTTGTCGAGTTTTGTTTTGACCAGTCGGCTTTGGTTAGAATCCCCTTCTTCACCCACCAGCTGGCACCTCGGGGCCGGCCCATGAGTTCCTCGCCGACCGGGCGGAGAGCGACATCGACGACCCCGATCTGGGGGCGGCGGCTCTGGAAGACGATGCCAAGGGAGGAGGAGGGACAGCAGAAGACTTCAGGCCTTCGGCTACCTTCGCCGACTGGCCTGAAGACAGCGCCGAGGGAGAAGTCGCCCCTCGCCATCGGCTAGGAGCCAGCCAGCCTGGCGCGGGCTCTTCTACCGTGCCGGGCGCTCCAGGCGGCGGGAAGAAGCGCAGGGCCGTGCTGACCTTGTTTGGCAGTCGGCCGAAGAAGCCCAAGGGCTCGGCTGCGGCGACCCGGCGGGACGAGGCAGCCGCGAAGGCCATCCGCTTCCGTAAGGAAGTGAAGAAGCCGCCGTTGGTCTCCGCGTAAGTATTCTGTCTTCAAAGTTTTATTCTTTCTTCGTGATTTGTCTGAGTCTCTGCTTGCCCCTCTTTCTTCAGGGCTCCCCTCTCTCTTGAGCGGGTCGCCGCCACCTCCGTCATGGGGTCAGCGGAGACGTCCGCCACCACTCGGCGGATTGACCCCGCTGCTGACCTCCGGGAGGCGACGAAGCGGAATGCGCAGGAGAGGCGCAACGAAGCAGAGGCCCTCTGCCTGGAGAAGGCGGAGGCCGACAGGGCGGAGGCCTCCTCTAAGAAAAAACTAGCGGAGGCCGAAGCCGCCGCCGCGGTGAAGCAGCAGGCTGAGGAAGCTGCACGCCGCCAGTCAGCCTTGCTTGTCACCCCGCTGAATTCTGCGCCGCCGCCTCCGGAGTTCACGGGGCCAACTGGAGAAGCCGGCGGGGAGAACCTCGTCGAGGAGAGGGAAGGCGGCGACCCCTCTACTCTGGACACGCATGTTCCGCTGCCACCTCCGCCGCCGTCTGAAGGCGCGCAAGGTGAGCAGCCAGCGGACCCTCCGGTGCCGCCGACCGAAGACGAGGCCGTGGCGAGGCTACTCCTCCAAGTCGGCTTGCCAACGCGCCGTCATCTGGAGAAGGCGACTTGGGCACCCCGCCCCCTGGAAGCCGGCACCGCCAGCTCGGCGGCCCCAAACACTGAAGCAACGAGCGCCGCACCTGTTGGGTGGGTGCGAGGAGGCGGCACAGGGCCGCTGAACCGGGCACTCCTAGACGTCCAGGCGAAGCTCCGTGCTGAGGGCGGCGCTCTCCAGAGTTGCACCAAGGCGTTCCTAGCGTCGCGGGCAGCCGTCCGGGTATGTTTTTTTCATTTGGTCTTTTTTTCTTGCTCCTCTCTGTGGGGGCGCGCCAGCGCACCCACTGGGTGTAGTCCCCGAGTTTCGGGCCGGCTGCTAAGCAGGCGGCCCGGGACTCCAACTGATGAACTTTTGGGTACTAACTTTGTCTAAAATGCTTGTCGCAGGATTACCACAACATCCGCGTCACTGCCTTCAACCATAACGTTGAAGAGCTGGGCAAGCAGACCGCCGACTTGGCGGAGAGCCGGAGTAAGTCCCCCTCTTCTTCTTTTTCTCTGTGGGGGCACGCTAGCGCACCCGCGAGCTGTAGTCCCCGAGATTCGGGCCGACTACTGAGCAGTCGGGCCGGATCTCCCCGGCGACCTACTTTATTGACGACTGTTATCTTTCTTCCTTCCCTTCAGGAGACAACGCTGCTCTTCAACAGCAGCTGAGCGAAGCCAACTCCGCCCTGCGCGCCAAAGGGGAAGAGTGCAGCAAGCTCGCCACAGAGCGCGATCTGCTGGCCACTCAGTTGGCAGAGCAGAAGGAGGTGCTTGTGAAGTCGCAGAGGGAGGCGGAGGAGACGGAAACCGCCCTCTTGGCCGAGTTCGCGAGCGAGCGCTCCTCCTGGTCTGACAAGGAGGCGCTACTGACCTCCGGCTTCCACGAGATTGAAGACATCGTTGATGGTGAGTCTCTTTATTTTCTTTCTTCGAGCTGCCGACTTAGATCGTGCCGACTCCTGGTTTTTGACTTGATTCTTTGTTTCTTTGTGTCTGTGAGACTTCTTCCCTGGGCAGTCGCAGGCCTCCATCCAAGCCATCAAGGCTGACCGTGAAGGTCGGAGGGCGGAGGGCGCAGAGATCACCGCCGATGCCCCCCGAACTCTTGACGAGCACATCCTGAGCATCGAGGCTCGCCTCCGGCCGGCTCACCGGATGTTGTGCCGGCTCCGGCGCGTCGGTGCCCAGGCGATTGCCGCCCTTTGGCCGGATATGCAGGCTCCGCGCACCCCCAGCCTGACGGCCAACTGGCTGGAGGTCGCGGCTGGTCGTCTTGAGGCCTGGAAGGGCTCTTCGGCCCGGGCTGGAGATCGCCAGGCCTTGGAGTTCGTCAAGGCGTGGTACCCGGGGCTGGATCTAGACCGGTTGGCCACGCTTCGGTCGGAGGCCCAGCCGGAGCTTGCGGCTGCGGAAGATGCCCTCGTCAAACGTGCTACGGCGATCACCGAGTACACCGGCACCAGCATCTTCGTCCCCGAGCGGTCTGAAGACGGCAAGGAGGTACCGCCGGAGTGGTTTGGGATGAACCCAGACTACGGCGAAGACTCGGCGGAGGTGATTGGCTCCAGCGTCGAGGAGGAGGACGAGGCGGAGGATGGGGGCGAGGCGGAGGCACCAGAAGGCGGAGCAGACGACTAGCCTCAGCCCGACCACGCCTCCAGCAACGAGCCGCGTGCGACCAAGTCGACTGCCGCCGGAGGTGATCAAGCCGAGACTAGCCAGCCGGCTGCCCCGACGCCTGACGCTGGCGCCTCCTCCGACCCTCCGAATCCGTCTGCTGCCTCCTGAGCTGCCGCTGTATCTTTTATTTTATCTGCTTCAGTAGTCTTTGAAGAACTTGTTAATTCGCACAATTCCACCCGCGGGGTGTATTTTGAACCTCTACTCGACAATTCGGCCAAAGGCCTATGTTATGTAATTATATATATATCTATCTTTTCTTGCTCATTGTTCTTTTGGCTTTTTTCCTTTGCCGCTTTCTCTTAGTTGCCTACCTTGCCAATCGGACAGCCGCTCTGCGGACTATTGCTGGATCAAGTGCTAGGCTACTTTGGGAAAGCAAGTACTTAGCCGATTTCAAGATAGTTTGAGCAAGTTGGATAGAAGACGACAATCCGACTATCCGAGAGTCGGTTTGCGAGAAAGGCTGGAAGCCGTCTTGAGCTATGTTTTATGTTTGAGCCCTTAACCCTTTTTCATGCGAACACCCATTCTACCTTACCTCTGCCCACCGTACAGTCACTCTGCGAGCTGCGGCTTCTGATAGAAGACGGTTTAGGTGTTTACACACTACTTGTCTGGCTGCAGGAAGCATTTCATAGTGCAAGGCGGCAAGTCCCCGGGTCGACTTGTCGAGCCCAGTTCCAAGCGGCATGACAAAGAGTAACATACTTGTAGGCATAATTTTTATCATACAGACAAAAGAGGCAGTCCCCGAGCTCTTCTCGGGGGGGGGGGCCGAAGTCTTGGTACTTTAATACAAAAGGTAGCGTGGTACATACTGCATCAACTGTAAAATCTTCGGAGGAGATTTGCATTCCATGGCCGCTTTGTCTCCTTGCCGGAGTCGTCCCTCTTGCATGCTCGGGGCTTCTGAGCGTCGAGCAGGTAGTAGGAATCGTTGCCCAGTACTTTGCTTATGATGAAAGGGCCTTCCCAAGGTGCCGACAGCTTGTGCTGGCCGGCTGTTCGCTGGATCAGCCGGAGCACAAGGTCGCCTTCTTGGAAAGATCTTGGCCTGACCTTCCTGTTGTGGTATCAGCGCAGGCTCTGCTGGTAGATGCTGGACCGGCTGAGTGCCAACAGCCAGCCCTCTTCCAGCAGATCGACGTTGTCTTGTCGTGTTTCTTCTGCTTCCTCCTTGGTGTACATGGTGACTCGTGGGGAGTCAAACTATATGTCCGTTGGGATGACGACTTCGGCACCATAGACGAGGAAGAAGGGCATGAAGCCGGTTGACTTGTTTGGAGTCGTGCGCAGACTCCAGAGGACGGCTGGCAGCTCATCGAGCCAGCAGCCAGCCGAGCGCTCCAGAGGCTCGATCAACCGAGGCTTGATGCTGGAAAGGATGAGGCCGTTTGCTCGCTCCACTTGGCCGTTTGACTGCGGATGGGCGACGGACGCTAGGTCCAGTCGGATGCCCTGTGTTGCGCAGAAACGGGCCAAGGCGTGTTTGGCAAAATTTGTGCCGTCGTCGGTGATGATGCTGTGTGGTATGACGTACCGAATTGTGATATCGGTGATGAAGGTCACGACAGTCGGACTGTTTAGTTTCTTAATTGGCTTCGCTTCCACCCACTTGGTGAACTTGTCCACTGCGATAGTTAGGTGAGTTAAACCACCTCGTGCTGTCTTGAATGGTCCCACCGTGTCTAGACCCCAAACTGCGAAAGGCTAGGCAATGGGGATGGTCTTGAGCGCAGAAGCCGGCTGGTGCGGCTTGGAGCTGAACTTCTGGCACCCTTTGCATTTTTGGACCAACTCCTTGGCCTCTTCCAAGGCAGTCGGCCAGAAGAAACCGTGCCGAAAGGCTTTGGCGACGAGTGCTCTCAAAGCCGCATGGTGGCTGCATTCGCCTTGATGGATGTCTTTGAGAATCGCCTGGCCTTGCTCTGGCTCTACGCAGCGCTGGTAGACACCAATGACGCTGCGCCTGACCAGCTCTCTCTTGATTATGGTATAGGCTGCCCCCCGGCGTTGTACTTGCCGAGCTGAGGTCTCATCAGTTGATAGCTCTTTGTTCACCAGGAATTTGAGGATGGGCTGGGCCCATGAGGGTGCTGCTATTTCTTCGACTACCGGAACTGCGACTTGGACGAGGGCGGCTGGGCTAGGAGGCGGCGGGTTGGAGTCAACAGCCGCTTGCTGGGTTGATGAAGTCCCCAGGCCGACTGGCGCGGTCCTTGGGCCGAGTTCTGGAATCTTCGAGTCCGCCACCGCAGTCCCCGGGCCGGGCTCGACTGTGGCGGCTTTGGAGTCATCCGCCAAAGTCCCCGTTCCGTCTGCCGGAACTCTGGAGTCGGATCCACCGTCTTTGGGAGGAGCCGGCACAAAAATGGAGTCTGATTCTGGTGAAGGCTTGACAGACAGCTTGAGGAGGCGTTGAAGGGCGACGCCAGATGGTATCGCTTGGCGGGTAGAGCCGATTCGTGCCAAGGCGTCTGCTTGGTCGTTGTCATTTCTTGGCACATGGAGGAACTCGCACCCTTCAAAATACCTACCGAGTTGCTCCACAAGGAAACGGTAGCTCGCCATGTTTGCGTCTTTCACGCCCCAGTCGCCAGATGACTGCTGGACCACTAAGTCCGAGTCGCCATAACACAAGATCCGGCGGATGCCAAGTTCTTTGGCAAGCCGGAGCCCGTGAATGAGCGCCTTGTACTCGGCAACGTTGTTGGAGGCGGCAAAATGGATCTGCAATGCATACTTTTGTTTGTCGCCTTTGGGAGAGGTGAGGACGATGCCGACTCCCAAGCCGGTTTGCATCTTGGAGCCGTCGAAGTGCATCCGCCAATGGGTGGAGTCAGGCGCTGGAGGCAGGTACTGGGTCTCAGTCCAGTCGACGAGGAAGTCGGCCAGTGCTTGTGATTTGATAGCAGTGCGGGGCTGGTAGTAGATGGTGTAAGGAGCCAGCTCTATGGCCCACTTGGCCACTCGACCAGAAGCATCTCGGCTACCAATGATCTCGGCAAGTGGAGCCGTGCAGACCACCGTGATTGGATGCTCTTGAAAATAAGGCTTCAATTTCTTGGCAGCAAAGTGTACGCCATAGCACATCTTCTGGTAGTGGGGGTAGTTCTGCTTGGAGGTTGACAGTACCTCGCTCAGGTAATATACTGGTCTCTGGACAGGCAGCGCCTTGCCTTCCTCCTTGCGCTCCACTACCATGACTATGCTGACTACCCGGCTGGTGGCAGCCATGTACAGGAGCATAGGTTCCTTAGGAGTCGGAGCCGCCAGGACGGGTGGAGTAGTCAGCATCTTCTTCAACTGGTGAAAAGCTTCGTCCGCCTTATGGTTCCACTCGAAAAAAGTGGTCTTCTTCATGAGTTGGTATAAGGGGAGAGCTTTCTCACCCAGCCGACTGATGAATCGGCTGATGGATGCTAAGCAGCCGGTGAACTTCTGCACATCCAGCAGTCGGCTGGGTACCTCCATTCTCTCGATGGCCTTCATTTTTACTGGGTTGCATTCTATGCCGCGTTCAGAGACCAGGAAACCTAGCAGCTGGCCGGCTGGTACTCCGGAGACACACTTCTCGGGGTTGAGCTTGATCTGGAACCGGCGTAGGTTCTCAAAGGTCTCCTTGAGGTCTTCCAACAGTGTTCCACGCTTTTCCGTCTTCACCACCACGTCATCTACGTAGACGTGGGCGTTCCCGCCGAGCTGCTTGAGGAGGCACTTCTGCGTGCAACGCTGAAAGGTGGCGCCGACATTCCTTAAGCCGAACGTCATGGTGAGGTAGCAGAATGCTCCAAACGGCGTGATGAAGGCGGTCTTCAATCTGTCAGCCAGGTTTAGCTTGATCTGGTGATATCCTGAGTATGCATCCAAGAAACTCAACAACTCGCATCCGGCTGTGGAGTCTATCACCTGGTCAATTCTTGGTAGAGCAAATAGGAAGGCGAAATCCGTCGGTACACCTGGCATGTCTTTGGGAGACCATGCGAAGATGTCCCGATTCTCACGGAGGAAATCGACGATCTCGCCTTCCTATTTGCTGTCGAGGTTTGCACCTACGACGGCGTACCTCTCTGGGTGCTCCGGATCCAAGTTTATCTTCTTTGTCTCTTTGGCCGGTTTGAACGAACCTTCGGCTTCTGACTCCTTTGGGTCGGGCGATATCTCCGGCTGCTTGCTGGCCTTCGCCACAACTCGTTCAAGGAGTCGCTTCTCGGCTGCGATCACCAGGGACTCGGCCAGCCGACTGCTCTCGACCGCGCAAGCGGACGACTTCCGGTAGTCGCCGGCCATAGTCAGAATTCCCCTGGAACTGGGCATCTTCATCTTGAGGTAGGCGTAGTGGGGGACCACCATGAACTTGGCCAAGGCGGGTCGGCCAAGTAGCGCATGGTATGGGCTCTCAAGGTCCACCACCTCAAACCAAACAGACTCTCTTCGGAAGTGATCTTTGTCCCCAAAGAGGACGTCAATCAGGATCTTGCCGATTGGTGAGCAGGAAAGCCCAGGAAAAATGCCGTGGAACACAGTCCGGCTATTTTGAAGCTATCTTTGCTTGATTCCTAACTTCTCCATGATGTCCTTGTACAGGATATTGATGCCGCTACCCCCGTCTATCAGAACTCGCGAGAAACACGCGGCCCGTTTATCCATGGCAAAGGTGGTGTCCAGGACCAAGGCGTGGGAGCCCGGACTCGGCATCACTTCTGGTTGGTCAGCCCTGCTCCAGCTGATGGGCTTCTCAGACCAGTGCATGAACTTTGGCGTCTCTGAGGCTACTGCGTTCACCTCTTGTCACTGCAGCCGCCTGCTGTGTCGATCACCAGCCACACTGGTGAACACCACATAGGCTCCATGCTCTTCAGGGTATTCATCTTGTACTGCGCCGACTGGCCTGACTGCCGGCTGCAGGGGCGGAGGCGGCTGCCCAGCAGGCGGGGGTGGCAGGAGGCCGTCTCCCTTGGCGATCCTGGTGAGCCAGTGGCACTACCGGGTGGTGTGATTCGACGGCTTCGCACCGCTGTGGAACTTGCAAGGACCATCCAAGGTCTGCTCATAGGAGAAGGCCGGCAACCAGTTCGGCTTGCCGCCTTTCTGTCGCTTGGGCGGAGGCTGCTCTTCTGGCTGCTGGGCTTCAACGGTCGCGACCTGTCGGCTGCCGGACGCCGGCTGCGGGGCCTTGCGCTTGTTGTCGCCCTGCTGTTGTCGCCGGCCGGCGTCTGCTGCCGGAGTTCTTGGAGCCTGAGGAGCTACTTTGCCAGTTGTGCTGATTTGAATTTCCGCCTTCATGGAGGAGTCGGCCGTGGCGTACTTGTCCGCTATGATCAGCAGCTCGTCGAGGGTTTCTGGCTCGTCGCAGAGGAGCTTGTGCTTGAGGAGGGTGCCTTCTCGGCACCCGGCTGTGAAGTACTCGATGGCCTGCACCTCGTGCACGCCCTCGCAGGAGTTCCGGAGCTCAGCCCAATGCGTGAGGTAGTCGCGAGTCGACTCGTCAGGACCTTGCACGCACAAGGAGAGCTGACGAGGCTTGGGAGGATGCTTGTACGTGCTGGTGAAGTTGCGGACGAACGCTTCAGTGAAGTCGACCCAACTGTTGATGCTGCGGGGCTTTAGGCTGTTCAACCATGTCCGGGCCGTGCCCTGGAGCATGAGCGGAACATATTTTACGGCGACACGCTTGTTGCCATTTGCTATGCTGACAGCCGTGGAATAGTCGACTAGCCAGTCTTCCGGCTTCACGGAGCCGGTATACTTGGGTGTGTCTCTTGGGAGCGTGAACCCTCTGGGAAAGGGCTCGTCCCGAATGCGGGGCCCGAAACAAGGCAGGCCCAGCTCGTCTTCTTCTTCCAGCGCCAGGGACCGGTGAAGTCGGTCCATCCGGTGGCGGGCGTCATTCTCTCCAACTCCCTCTCGGCGGCCAAGGCGGTCACCGAGAGTCGGATGGTCAACGGGCGGCGGGGAGACTCGCCTCTCCTTGCGGGGAGGGGGAGGCGGACAGTCGTCCCGTCGTTCCACTGCTCTCGGGCGGCCATCTCGGTCGCGCTCTATGGTAATGCGAGTCCGACCGTGGCTGACAGCCGGCTCCTTGTCCTTTCTTCCTCAGGCGCCGCCAGTCAGCGTCCGAGACGTCGCGCCTTGATCTCGGTGCGGGTCGTCGTTTGGCCGCTGCGGCGCCTCCGTGCGGCAGCCGGCCTCGTTCTGCGCAGCGGCCGCGTCGAGGAGCCGCTGGACTCGCTCCATCATGAGGCGGCGTTCTTCGCCCTCGAAATTGTCCAGCTCATCCGCCGCTGCCTGGGCGGCTCAGATGTTCTCCACCGGTGTAGTGTACACGGGGCGGCTAGCCCCAAACAGGCTGGCAATGGCTACGCCGCGCTGCTGGACCGCGCCAAGGCGGCTGGGCCCTGCCGGGGCCGGCGAGCCGCCAATGGCGCGATCCATCTCCCGCTGGTAAGCTTCTGACAAGCGTCTCATGCTGGCCAGCTTCTTCGCGCCTTCAACGAGCTGAAGGCGGCGCGCTTCTAACGTCTCCGCGTCAGCATCTTTCGGAATGGGCGTAGTCAGGTCTTGCAGCGCTGCGCCGAGTGAGTCGGGCGCTCCTCCGCCAGGGAACTCGTCATGACTAATGACTAGCACCTCAGTGACGGTGCTTCCGTTGCTCTCTGCGTGGGGGAGAGGTTCATCGTAGACCACCACGTTGGTGGGGAACGCGTCGATCGACGCGGTGTCGGAGTCGACCAGCATCGGGTCGGTGGAGCCTACGGACTCCAAGTCTACGGCAGGCTCGCCGGAAACGTGGAGTTGATCGAGGAGGCCCGCGAGGAGGTTTTCGGGGCCGCCGTGCCTGCGTCGGACGCAGGTTCATCGGAGAGGTGGACCTCGCTGTCAAGATCGGCCAAGGAGCTGGCTGCGCAGGCGATCTCAACGCCGCGCAGCGCGTCGATGCAGACTTCGCTTGGCGTGCCTGGCTGGCTGCGCTCGCCAGGGAGGAAAAGGTTTCCCGTCCAGGACAGAACTCCGGACGGCGGTGCACCAAGCCCCACGGTGGGCGCCAAATGTCGGGGGTTTGGTGCGACATATGCCAACGGATGGCTTATCATGGTGGGGGCGAGTAGAACGTCGCTGGTGCCTGGAAACGGGATGAGGCGAAGACATGCACGCCGGCGAATCTTACCCAGCTTCGGGGCTCTCCGGGGAGATAATACCCCTACTGCTTCTCTGCGGGGTCTCCGCATGATCACTATGGCCAAGTGTTTACACGGTGGCTCCTTGAGCTGTTTCTGGTGGTAGAAGAGGGCAAGGCTAGCTCTCTCCTTCTATCTGGTATGGTCTAGAACTACTGGGATCCCCCCCTTGCATGGGTGCCCTAGGGGGTTTATATAGGCCTACCCCCAGGGGTACAATGGTAATTCGACTGGGTGCAGGCCCAGCCATCAGTGCCTCCGACCTCCGACTTCTTCGCCGACTGCTGGGGCCCGCCGACTGGTCTGGTATGGAGCCGACAGGCTGCGTCCGCCGCGGGCGGGTCTTGCCGGCCACTGATTACTGTAGCCGTGCTTCTAATGACGCAGGCTTGGTCATGGGGTCGTGGCAACAGCCCCGTCACCTGGCGGGCGATCACTGTGGCCACTCCCCATCTCATCTTGATTAATGGCGCGTGGGCCCCGGGGGAGGGCTCGGCCGACTCCCCCAGGCCGACTCCCGACGGGTCCGGCTGGCGGTTCTCCTGCCGTCTCCCGAGGTCTCACTGACTGGTGGGCCCTGCTGCCTCCAGGCCGTACAGACAAGCCGTCGTGGGAGCAGGACTTGGTACTGTGGTGCCGATGTCAGGGCTGGCCGGGCAACAGTGCCATGCCGCACGGAGATCTTCCCGGGTACGGCGTGCTGTGGCCATGCCTGCCCTTGGTAAGGGGCGGGGAGTGGGCTTCACTGTAGCCACGCCCCTGCCCCGTCCCCTTCGATGAGGTCATTATTTGTTGGAGTCGCCGGCCGACTCCCAAAAGCCGGCTTCTCTGGAAGTCGTCCCTGGGACTCGGCCATGAGCGGGCAGTCGGCCGCGCTGCCGTTGACTCCTCAGGAGGCGGCTCTTCGCCCCGGGGTCTTGAGGGGCGCAGCCTGCCCCGATGTCTTGAAAGGTTATGGGACTCGGCTTGGCCTACCCATGTTCCATTACTCCGACAGCGGGTAAATTGTCATAGTTTCCTTCCTATCCATTAGATATAGATCGGACGGCCTATATTGCAGGATCAGACACATCTTTCTACATCTACGGGAACCTACAAAAGGGTTAACGTAAATTGCCTCTCTCTCTGTCTCCTCCCCTGATTTTCATGGTGGTGGGCCCCTCCGTCCCCCCAATCTACAATCAATAGCTCACACGTTTCACATTACGTTAATTACGTAACTGGGATTACGTAGGTGTAGCATTACTCGTCCTAAAAACCCAACTAAGCCAACCTCCCAGCATATCGCGCGGGAAAAGACCCGGCCGCACCATTTTAGTCGGGATTACCGGATTACTAGTAGTAGTATCGATGGATCGCGTGAAGCAACAGATTTTTTTTTGAGGGGGCGAAGCACCTAGTTTAAAAGGAAAAAATGTGGTACACTCATAGCACTCCTGTCACGGTCGCATTGCACCCCACACACGTTCGGTCCTGCACACGGCTCACGCAAACGGAACGCGCTTTGGCTTGCCTCTTCACTAACACGTGGGACTGCACTTGGAGAAACCGACCGTGCGCCAAACTCCCCCTGCCCACCGCACGAAAATCCTCCCCCCCACACCCAAATATTCCCCCCAAATCCAATTCAACCGCCCTTCGGCCAACTAGCCAATAATATTCCCCAAACCCCACTTCCCCCCTGCCCCCCTCCACTGCATTCGCTCCGCCAAAGCCACCCTCCCCGCCGCGCCGATACGTCGGCGCCGCGGTTCGACGATCCTATCGCTCCCACAGTACGCTCTCATAGACCGCCGTCCTCTAGCCGTGCCGCCACCTTTGGCTACGTTCTTGTGGAGGCGCACGGCGGTCTGCGCCGCCACCGCTGGCGATGTTCGTGTGGAGATGCACGGCGGTCAGCTTCTCCCACGGTACGCGCATTCTAGACTGAGGCCCCGTTCATGTCGGTGTAGCACTGAATGTTAGCTGATAGACGCTGTTAATCTCACTATTTGCCGAAGTAGTTTACTGTCAATATGCTCTGCTTAAGAAGCTTCCTTGCCCTGTTCTGCACTCAATCTACTTAGCTGAGATGGCATGCCAAGGCCGATTAGTTGCTAAAATATCCTGCCATATATTTATTGTGATGTAGATTGCCATGGTCTAGTAGCCAATCTGTTAGCTGAAATAGCTCTACACCGTTTTATACTCGATCTTTATTGCTGCGATGGCCTTCGATAGTTTGATGGCTGTGTGCTCGGCCTCATTGACTGCTGAAACAGCCTGCCATAATTTGGCACTCAAATATGTTTGCTGAATTAGCTTTACATATATTTCATTACTTAGATCTGCTCGTCCAAATATCTTGCCATAGCTTTAGACATCGACCAAGGTATTTTTTTCTGGACTTCATAAAAAAAGCATATATGTTTTTCCTATAATATCTAGTAGAAGAACTAATTTGTATGTCTAACAGATGGACAGGACTTGGATAACTTCTGGTCGAAGATTCTTCGCTGCATATGTCGAGGGGGTTGAAAACTTCATGAACTTTATCAGAGCTGAGTACGGTGGTCCGAAATCAGATGTGCTCTGCCCGTGTAGCAGTTGTATGAATTCAGTTACAAGATCCCAGTCAACTGTGCAAAATCATCTACACTTGTATGGGATATCGGTCACATATACTAGGTGGGTTCATCATGGTGAAGCTATGAACGTCAATGTTATTGACTACGTGGAAGCAGCAGATCACCATCTTGATCTGCCTGATGCTCAGGTGGAAGAGGAGGAGGAGGTGGTGGTGGCGGAGCCAGTGAGTTTGACCAACATTGAAACAATGCTACGAAATGCTCGTGCATTCTATGAACTTTCACCTGCAGAAGAAAAACGGTGGGCCCGCATGTTGGAACAATGCAACGTTGCTGTCACCCCAGGAAATAAGCTGTCAGTATTCTCAGCTATGGTCACCTTTCTTCAGGTGAAGACATCTGAGCGGATGACCAACAAATCATTCGATGCGATGTTGGCTGCTTTCCGCGAATCTTTTCCAGATGCGTCCGAGCTGCCACACACCTACAGTAAAATGAAGAATTTCCTTCGTGCAGTTGGAATTGGATATGATATGATCCATGTTTGTAAGAATAATTGTGTTCTGTTCTGGAAGGATTATGCCAACTTAAGTTAATGCCTGAAATGCAAATCATCAAGATGGAAAGATGGCGATGTTGTGAAGAGGATTCCTCATAATGTTCTGAGACATTTTCCAATTACACCAAGATTGCAGAGGTTGTTTCATGATGCTGAAACAACAGAGGATGTACTGTGGCATTCTAGGAACCAGGAGTACAGAGATCAGAATGTAATGAGCTATCCATCTCATGGTAGTGAGTGGAAAAGATTCAATGATAAACACAAATATTTTGCTGCTGACCCGAGAAACATTAGACTTGGCTTAGCTTTAGATGGATTTAACCCATTTGGCCACCAGAGCGCCACATATAGCATGTGGCCAGTGCTTGTTATCCCTTACAACATGCCTCCAAATGTCTGCACCAAAGAATCAAACTACATGATGGCCTTGCTCATCCCAGGTCCAAAAAGTCCTGGAAAGGATTTTGATTTGTTCATGGAGCCTCTTGTGGAGGAACTTCAACAGCTATGGAAGGGTGTTCTCACTCAAGACCTATATAGCAGCCCACCAGCCGATTTCTTTCTGCGTGCTATTATAATTTGGTGCATCCATGATTATCCAGCTTTGGGCACTATGTCAGGGCGAACGACACATGGTTACAACGCATGTGTTCGCTGTGACAGGAATCCGCTGTCATACGCAATACTTAACAAGATCTGTTACATTGGACACCGCCATTTCCTTGCCAAGGACTAGCCGCATCCTAGAAAATATCGAAGACATGTGTTCAATACAAAGCATGAAAACCGTGATGCGCCAAAGAGGCTCACCGCTGATGAGTTGCAAGTGGAAACCATCCTGGTAATGGTAGCGGGAAAAGGAAGCGTGGCAGGGTAGAAGAGAGATTATTGTTTACCAGCAGGTCCACTTTGTGGGACTTGGAGTATTGGAAAGATTTGGATCTGTGGCATAATCTTGATGTGATGCACATCGAGAAAAATATATGTGACAGCATTATCGGCACACTTCTTAATATTGAAGGCAAGACAAAAGATACCTTAAAATCTAGGATTGATTTGACACATCTGGGTATCAGAAAGGATTTGCAGGTGCAAGATGAAGGTAAACCACGGGATATGGCACCAGCTGTGTACGTCTTGGACAAGGTAAAAAGAAAAGAATTCTGCGAGGTCCTGTCACGTGCGAGATTCCCACATGGATTTGCTTCCAACCCTGAAAGGAGAGTCAGTGCAGATGGAAACAAGGTACAAGGGTTGAAAACTCATGACTGCCACGTCCTACTTCAAAGGGTTTTACCTGTTATCCTTAGAGGATTGGGCCGCCCTGACTTATACAGAGCAGTTGCAGAGTTGGAACAATTCTTGAGGGAACTCTGCAGTAGGAATATCAGGATAGATGCTTTGGAGCGTCTTAGAGACAAGATACCAACTATCCTATGCGACCTTGAGAAGATATATCCTCCAGCCTTCTTTGATGTGATGGTGCATTTGGCTGTTCATCTACCTGATGAGGCACTACTTAGAGGTCCAGTATAGTATGGCTGGATGTACCCTATTGAAAGGCGGCTAGGCACTTTCAAGGGCTATGTTAGGAACAGAGCTAGACCCGAGTGTTCCATTGCAAAGGCCTACATTGCTACATAAGCGTTGACATTCTGCTCAAAATACATTGAAATAGCTGATCAGCTTAGCAAAGAGGTGGGTGAAGACAATCCCGGGCTCAATATTTTCAATTATTCTGTTCGAGTTACAGGGAAGAGTCGACAAGAGGACAAACCTAAAGATTAGGACAAAATGGTTTGGTATGTGTTGAATAATTTTCCTGAGATACTACCTTATATCAAGTAAGTGCAGTACTGCAGCTTATACATCGTAATCTACTAAACTTGCAGCACATTCTTATATATTTAGATGTTTGACGTGATCACTATGTGGTGCAGCTTCTACAAAGAGAAGTTACTGCCGCAAAATCCAAGAAACATTGACAAACTGGTTATGGCAGGATTTGTGAAATGGTTCAAGAACCATGTAAGCTTTTGAAGTGCACTGTCAGTTTTTTTAATATATTGAGTACATAAGATGATCAGCTTGTCTATTTTCTAACCATAGGTTAAGAAGATGTGGGAGGATGGGCAGGTAGTTGATGATGCCCTTTACTCACTAGCAATGGCTCCTGATACTCGGGTAAGACATTATGAATCTTGCATTGTTGGAGATGTGCACTACAACACCCTTGCACGAGACAAAGGTAGAAAGACACAAAATAGTGTCATCATGAGCACGGATACGTATGACAAAGAGACAACTGAAATGTATGCTAACATAACAGACATTATTCAGTTGTAGTATATCTCCAGTTTCGAGGATCATCGGTGTGTGGTTCTGTTGTGCTGTCGTTGGTATAACCTGTTTTCTAGGATCGCAAAACCCAGAGCTGATGATTATTTCAAATCCATCAATGTCAAGGCGGTGTACCAGACCAATGAGCCTTTTATTTTGGCAAATCAAGCAACACAGATATTTTTCTTGGAAGACACATTTGCACGTAGCGATGACTGGAGAGTATTGCAAAGGTTTGAGCAGAGGAAGTCATTTAATGAAGTTGCACAACAAGATGATGCTTACACTGCTCTTGATGTACAAGATAACATAGATGTTCCTAATATCTTTGAGAACCATCATGTCAATGATGCCGCCGAAAAGATTGCCTGTCGTGCTGTGGACATACAAGAGTTGATCAAGAAGAAGCCAACGTGCGAGGACGTTGAGGACGAAGAAGAAGATGACACCGTGGGAAATTACGATTCAGACTGATACACATGGCGAAGATGTTGACGCTGCTGCTGCGGATGATGATTACATTGCTTTTGTCGTATTTGCCTGTCAGAAGGCGTTTTTTATCTACTATGTGAAATTGTGTTTGCTATGACAACTGAAACCTGATGAACATGTTGTTTAGTATTTTGCTGTGAGAACATCACTTGTTATGTATGCTGATTTGTGTTTGGTGATTGTATGATAACTAAAACATGATGACATTGTTGTTTAGTTGTACTCATATTTGGCTGTGAAACTTGAATTTGATGACATAGTTTGCTGTTGGACTGCAATTTGCTCGACGTCTTCGAATGAGAACAAAGCTGACCCGACAGGGCCTCTGCTATTTATTTATTTATATAAGCAAAAGGGGATACCCCCTGATTTCCGTTAATAGAAATCATTAGATGTTCACAACACTACGCCCAGCCTGCTACACCGGTTTCATTCATTACTAGTTTCAGCAAAGTGCTCATGTCGTAGCCACTGAATACATCACGAGTGCTACATACACCGCAAATAAAGAGACAATCATCCTACAGAGAACATCGATTTTGCCCATTATCTTCACAAGCTCTTTCATCTCCTCATTGCTGTCAAGGCCGTTCAGCAGCTGTTGCTTGGCCATGATCAGAGGAACTGCATCTTTAACCTTCTGCTCTGCATCTTCCTCTTTTGCCGTTCCTTCAGTTACTTGTCCAACACCCCAACCTGCTGGTATTGGGATTCCTCGGCTTACCAAATAATCAGGGTAGTTGCATTCCCCCACATCAGCAACTTCCCAGAAATACAAATCGCACGAATATTCCCTTTTCTGCACGAATAAAATTGGTAGATCATCAACCAAACTATTAAAAAAATCAGCAACTAAAAGCAGAAGAACAACACTTAAACATATTATTACCCCATGATTCGGGCATTTGTAGAAGACTCGGCCAGGGTTGCGGATTGTGGTTGAGACGCGACGGATGACTCTACATGATTTGCAGCAGTGGGACCACACCAATGGTAGCGGGTTGCGAGGTGCAATCGGCTGCGGTGCGCGTGCCGGCGAGGGTGTGATGAGACCCACAGGCGATGGTACGGGTTGCGACTTGGCGCATATATGGTTATTGCCTGCTAAAGAGCAGGTGGACGATCAGCTAGCGGACATGGTTGCTGCGGCCAGAGCTTCTGATGCTAGGCAGAGTAAGTAGAGAAGAGGAGAAGCGAACGTTGGATATGTCAGTTTCATTACTTGCAGAGTAGCATAGCACCATATATAGTCATAGTCTAGGTTTGGATTCGAACCAGCTACAGGAGCACGTCTTTCTTTTTTCTAAAACTCGGCAACGTCTCATTACTGGTACACTAGCTTGTTCTGGACGCCTTCCCAAGTCTTTGATTTTCTTTCCCTTTTTTGCGAGGAAGGAAGGAGGACAAAATTGAGAGTTCCTGGGACTCGAACCCAAGACCTCTTGGTTGAAAACCAAGGGTGCTAGTCACTTATGTGGCGAACGTTCCCTGTGAGGAGGATGGCCGACGAACGTATTTTCCTTGCAGTTTTCTTCCTATATATAAAAAAGTATAATACTTGGTGTCCGCTTAGTCAACAAACGATTGTTCCAACCTTGACCGTTTGATTGACATTCCACGTCTGTCGCGTTTCTTCAGTCTCTTCTTCCTCGAGCCGCCAAAGCCAAACCAGTGCCGGCGGGACCGCCTGCTCCCGCCTCCCACGGCTGGCTGTGATCTGCCCCGGCTCCTGTTTGTTCCCGTCCGAGGCCTCACCATCGTCCTCCGCCTTGGTTCGCTCGCCGCGGCGCCGCCCTCCGGTGTTGTTAACATGGTCAACAACCGAGAGGAATAAGGAGATGAATGTACATGGTGAGGATGACAGTAGGGACCCAGCAGCGCGCGCAGTAATTTTGTTTTTTTGGGACGGAGAAGGGTATAAACTGGGTTGTGCGGGACCCATGGCCCGTCTAGCCCAGGCTTTTATTTCATATGTTTAGCACATGACCAGCCCAGTTTGTTTTTTTCCTTTCTGAAAATTGCTAGCCAGCTATTTTGTTTTTTGCAGAATAACCAATGTATGCCTACTTGCTTTTCTACGCCCTGCTGGGCCGGAAATCTTTCAAGACGAGGAGGGATGCATTTTGCCCAGAAAATGGGCTATAAGTAATAAGCAATGGGCTATAAGTAAGAATAAATGGGCTGTAAAATGAAAAAATACAGCAAACAGACAATTAGTTCCAAAATACTGTTTTCTTTCGGATTTTGATATTTTAAATTTCATTGTTTTTGTGCGGGTAAAATTTCATTGAATTTAAATTAAGGTATATTTAGATTTAAAATTAATTTGAATCTGGCTAGAAATTTCGGGCTATATGCTGTTTGGGACAGATTTGGAGGCTGACTTGTGGGTCTACTAGGTTGACGTGTACTTTGGCTTTGTCAACTTAGTCCACAAACGATTCTAGCAGCAGTGACCGTTCAATGTTAATCCAATGGCCGTGCTGCTTCTTCAATATCTGATCTTCTTGCTCCAGCCGCCCAAACCAGCTCCGGTGGGACTGCCTGCTCCCGCCTCCCGTGGCCGGCTGTGATGCCGCACAGGCCGCACCGCCCCACCCTACTTCATTGATGGCCAGGCATTCCTCTACTCACCCACACCTCCTGTTATTTTTCGGTGACGGCAGCCGAACCAGTAAACCCTCGTACTCCCCACCGCGTGGGTAACCATTGCCGAGTCTTCCTCGGCTCTGTGTCGTTCCCTTCCTAGGCCTTGCCGTCGTCCACCGCCATGGTGTTCTCGGCGCGGCCTGGTCAACTTGGTCAACGAATGACATCCATCGGCCGTGGACTGTACGCGCAAAATAATGATTCCTCCACCTGACAGCTGGGACCCACCGGAAGGGCCTCTGTATTTCGCGAAAAAAACGTTCCCCCCGCTGACATGTCGGACCCACCAGCTATATCTTCGCACACAAGGAAGTGCCTCCTTATTACACACAAAAAAATGAATACCCCCCTGCTAGCTGGGACCCACCATAGTGGGAGGATGACTTGTGGGCCAACAAAGTTGACGGGGACGGAGGGCTTTGTCAACTTAGTCAATATGAACGATTCTAGCTCCAGTGACCATACGATGTCCATCCAACGGCCGTAGTGCTTCTTCAACCTCTGGTCTTCTTGCTCCAGCCGCCCAAAGCAGCGTCGGTCGTGCCGCATGCTCCTGCCTTTCGTGGCCGGCTGTGCTGCCGCGGAGGCCTCACTGCCCCCTACTATTCCCACCGCTGGCCAGGCCCTGCGGTGACGGTAGCCTCACAACACAGCCGAACTAGTGAACCCTCGTACTCCTCTCCGCGCGGGCTTCCACTGCCGCGTCTTCCCAGGCTCCGTGTCGTCCCCTTCCTAGGCCTCGCCGTCATCCACCGCCGTGGTGCTCTCCACGCGGCATGGTCAACGTGGTCAAGGAACGACTTCCATCGGAAGAGTACTGTACGTCGAGAGGCTGACAGCTGGGTCCACGGCCACAGCTCAGTTTTTTTATGATTTGCCAAGTAAGTCACTTTGTCAGGCCTGTTGGGCTGCAAATCTTTCAAGACGAGGAGAGCTTTCATTCGGCTGGCCGAGAAAATGGCCCATCAGTAATGAGAAATGGGCTGTACATTTTTAAAACACATTAAACCGGCAATTAGTTTCAAATATCTTTTTTTTCATTTCAATATTTTAAATTACATTAATTTTTATGCATGGAGAATTTGTTGGATTTTATATTGATATACATTTATTTTTAAAATCAGTTTGAATGTGAGTCGAAATTTCGGGATTAAAACAGTTCGGACTGCACCGAAATATGCAAAATTTCGTATATTTTTTTCACCGTGGCCACAATTTGGGTTGTAATGCTAACAAAAAGAATATGGGCTCAAAAAAACCTTAAGAATTAGCAAATGGGCTGAAAATTATTAGAAATAATGGCAGATGGGCTGTATGCTGTTTTCCACAGATTTGAGACTTTCCTAAAAAAAGGTTGACGCACAAGAAGTGACTGTTGGATGTCCATCCAACGGCCGTCGTGCTTCTTCAATATCTGCTCTTCCTGCTCCAGCCGCTCAAACAAGCACCGGCGGGACTGCCTGCTCCCTCCTCCCCGCGGCCGGCTGTGCTCCCGCGCAGGCCTCACCGCCCCACCATACTCCCATCGCTGGCCTAGCCATCCCTCTACTCACCCACACCTGTTGTTATTCTCCGGCGACGGCAGACGAACCAGTAAACCCTCGTACAGTCGTACTCCCCTCCGCGTGGGAAACAACTGTCGAGTCTTCCCTGCCTCCGTGTCATTCCCTTCCTAGGCCTCGCCGTCATCCACCGCCCTGCTGCTCTTGGTGCGGCCTAGTCAACGTGGTCAACGACCGACATGCATCTGAAGTGGACTGTACGTGAAGAGGCCGATAGCTCGGTCCACGGCCGCATGCTAGGAAATGCCTCCTTATTACGCGCAAAATAATGATTCATCCACCTGACATCAGGGACCCACCGAAAGGGCCTCTGTATTTCGCGAAAAAACGTTACCGCCGCTGCCATCTCGGACCCACCAGCTATATATTCGCACGCAAGGAAGTGCCTCCTTATTACGCACACAAAAAATGAATACTCCCCATGTTAGCTGGGACCCAGTATAGTGGCAGGCTGACTTGTGGGCCTACTAAGTTGATGGGGACGGAGGGCTTTGTCAATATGCACGATTCTAGCTCCAGTGACCGTACGATGTCCATCCAACGGCCGTAGAGCTTCTTCAACCTCTGGTCTTCTTGCTCAGCCGCCCAAACCAGCGCCGGTCATGCCTCGTGCTCCTGCCTCCCGTGGCCGGCTGCGATGCGGCGGAGGCCTCACCGCTGACCAGGCCATCCCTCTACTCACCTACACCCCCTGTTACTCTGCGGCGACGGAGCCTCACACCGCAGCGAACCAGTGCCCTCGTACTCCTCTACGCGTGGGCATCCACTGCCGCGTCTTCCCCGGCTCCGCGTCGTCCCCTTCCTAGGCCTCGCCGTCGTCCACCACCCTGGTGCTCTCGGCGCGGCGTGGTCA
Source organism: Triticum urartu (assembly GCF_003073215.2). NCBI lineage: Eukaryota > Viridiplantae > Streptophyta > Magnoliopsida > Poales > Poaceae > Triticum > Triticum urartu. The sequence continues at coordinate 110,114,452 of NC_053028.1, forward strand.
ACATGGTCAAGGAACGGCTTCCATCGGACGTGGACTGTACGTGGAGATGCTGACAGCTGGGTCCACGACCGCAGCAAGGAAGTGCCTCCTTAGTACGTGCAAAATAATTATTCCTCCACCTGACAGCGGGGACCCACCGGACGGGCCACCGTATTTCCCCCCCCCCCCCCCCCCCCCCCCCCCCCCGCCCCCCCCCCCCCCCCCCCCCCCCCGACTGCTGGGACCCACCAGCTACATCTTCGCACGCATGGAAGTGCCTGACAGTCGGGACCCACCTGGTCGAAGCGTACGTAGCGTTGTCATTCTGGCCGCGAACGTGTACGTACATATATACTGGTCGATGTAGAGGCGCGCACGTGTCATAGTAGAGGCACGCACGTAGCATGTACACGTACGTACAGCGGCCAGGGTGCAAGAAAAAAAATACGGCCACGTATGTGTACATATGGGCGGGGTCTCGAACGCCTACTCGCGCATACGTACGGCCAGGGCTCGTGTACATGGCTGGGTCGGAACAGAGAAACAGTGTCGTTGTCGTGTTCATGGGGAGGCAACGGAATGCGTCGTGTTCATGGGGAGGCAACGGAACGCGTGGGAGCCAACCGGCTGGGTCGGAACGGAATGCGTGGTCGTGTTCATAGGGAGGGCTTGGACGGAATAGGCGATGGAAACGAGGCCTGGCGTACCGCAAAACAGAGGAAACGGCCTTGTGTTCGAGCGGTCACATTCGAAACAGGATCCTGTTCATCGGGAGGGGTCTGGCGTACCGCAAAACGGAGGAAACGGACCTCCTACGGTCGAAACGGGGGTCATGTTGATCGGGAGGGGTGTGGCGTACCGCAAAACGGAGGAAACGGACTTGTGTTGGAGCGCTACGGTCGAAATGGGGGTCCTGTTCATCGGGAGGGGTGTGGCGTACCACAAAATAGGACTCCATGGGATACTGTTCATCTCCACCGTCGACCTCCTCCAGCCTCCACGGGCTCCTGTTCATCCAGCCTCCACCGCGCGCTACTCCACCGGCTACTGTTCAACCACCCCTCCACCGTCTACTGTTCATCCAGCCCTCCACACCACGGGGTCCTGTTCAACCACCCCTCCACGGGCACCCCTCCACCGTCTACTGTTCATCCAGCCCTCCACACCACGGGGTCCTGTTCAACCACCCCTCCACCGTCTACTGTTCATCCAGCCCTGCACACCACGGGGTCCTGTTCATCCTCCCCTCCACGGGCACCCCTCCATCGTGTACTGTTTATCCAGCCCTCCACCACACCACGGGGTCCTGTTCATCCAGAGGCAACGCCACTCCTCACTGTTTATCCAAACCCCCCCTACAACGCTCACTGTTCATCCCATCGATCGGCTTCAGTTAGAAGTAGTAGCGAAGGAATCACTCGATCGGGTTCAGTTAACAACCATCGATCGATCGCTCTGGTTCAGTAACGCGTAGCCTGTAGTGCAATCGCTCGGGTTCAGTTAGATCCCAACACCTCGCTCGGGTTCAGTTAGAGCCAACGCCTCGCACACACGCGCGTATGTGTACGAGAGAAACGCACATCGCTCGGCCCCCGACCTCCCACCGTAACCGGGAACTCCCCAAAATTTTCCTCCCCCTCGCTTCTACCACGGTTTTTTCCGTCATGGATGGCCTAAAGAATGTCATGCAGCTGCGTCTCCTGCCCGCCAAGGATGAAAAGCCCATTTCCTGTCATGATTTTTGGTCATAGAAGTAGGAGCCCACCACATCTATGATGATACCGGGTTTTGTCACAATTATCGTCATAGAAGTGTCATATGTATGACAGAAAAAAATTCGTTCGGCCCAAAATGTCATGGATGTGTCTTTTTTTGTAGTGCCTGCTCACGCCATCTATGCTCGCCCGTGGCGGCCCACTCTTTCTGCCTGATCCCGCCGCGTCCTCCTCAGCGGTCACCAACTTCCCCCCTCTCACCGGCATCTACATCAACCAACACGTTCCTATCACCCTCACCCTCCATCCTCCCAACTTATCTCAATGGCGCACCCTCTTCGAGGTCATGTTTTAGAAGTATGCGGTTGTCGCCCACATCACCGGAGCAGCGTGCCCCGACGACGCCGCTTGGGTCCAGGATGATGCTCACATCCTCTCCTGGTTGTACACACGAGTGAGCCGGAGATCTTCCGCCCCGTCCACCAGCGCGGCGCCACGGCCGCCGAGATATGGGCCGCGATCCTCTCGCTGTTCATGGAGAACGCCGAGCACCAGGCCATCTTCCTCGCCACGAAATTCCGGCACATCGAGCAGGGGGGCTCATCCATCATCGACTACTTAGGCCGCCTCAAGGAGTGCGACGACTGCCTCGCTGACCTCGGCGAGGTTGTGCAGGATCGCGAACAGGTCCTCAACATGTTTCGCGGCCTTCACCCTTGTCTCCGGTATTCCATCCTCATACTCACGATGCAGACATCGTTTCCCTCCTTCCTCCGCTATCGTGCCTACCTCCTCCTTGAAGCGAGTCGCCTGACCCCCGACATCACCCACGAGACGGTGCTCCACGCTACGCGCGCTCCCCCTCCACCGAGCCCCAACAACGGCACCACTGCCCGGCGCAACGGCTCCGGCGGGGGCGCTGGTCGCAACCGCAGCAAAGGCAAGGCGGTGGACACCTCCGGCAGATTACAGCATGGCAGGGCTTCTTCATCACACGGGCCCGCGCCGGCTCTCCCTGTAAGCACCACGCCCTGGACAGGCATGGTGCACGCCTGGCCTATGCCCTGGAGCCCCCATGCCCCTGGCGCCGGTGTGCTTGGCCCGCGCCCAGGTGCAGCCGCTCCATTTGCCGACGCTGCTACGCACTACGGCGCGCCCCACTACGTCCTGACCGGCACCCCTCCTCCATAGTGGCATCCCGGTGCTGCGCCTACTCCAACACTATACGGCGCCCCGCCAAGACCGGCCGCGACCTCGTCCAACCCAGCCTGGGATCAGTCTGCACTGGTGCACGCCCTCAACAACATGCACGTGCAGCAATACCAGCCGCCACCGCCGTCCACTGAGTGGTACCTGGACACTCCGACGCGTCCACGCACATGGGCTCCTCCTCTGGTATGCTCTCCACCTCTCGTCCCTACACTTCTTCCGGCATTTTAGTTGGCGATGGGACCGCGCTCGCAGTTACGCACACTGGCCAAGCCACCATCCCCACCAATGCCGCCCCTCTCACCCTCAACGACGTTCTCGTCTCACCTCACCTAATCAAAAACCTTATCTCTGTTAAGAAAATTGCTCGTGAAAACCCCATTAACGTCGAATTTGACGACTTTGGTTGTTCTGTCAAGGATCGAAGGACAAGCCAGGTGATCCTCCGATGTCACGACTCCGACGACGAGCTCTACCACGTAGCCAAACCTGCCCAGCACCACGCGTTCCTCGCCGTCACTACCGACGTGTGGCATCAACGGCTAGGTCATCCGGGGCCCGACTTCCTCGCCCACCTGCTCCTCTCCTCGTCCATCACCGCTCATGGCGCGCCGTCGCCCTTGTGTCTAGCTTGCCAGTTAGGGAAGCACGTTCGCCTCCCATTTAGTGATTCAGAACATGTGTCGTACTTTGTTTTTCAACTTGTTCATTGTGATGTGTGGACTTCTCCTGTAATTAGTGTATCAAGTTATCAATATTACCTCGTACTTCTTGACGATTACGGCCACTTCGCTTGGACATTCCCCCTACGACACAAATCTGCCATGCTATCCATCAAGAGCTTTCATGCGTTCGTGCGGTATCACTTTAACCTAAACCTACTCACCATCCAAACCGACAATGGTCGTCAGTTTGACAACCACGCTGCACGCACATTCTTCTCCTCTGAAGGCATATAACTACGCATGTCATGCCCTTACACCTCGTCACAGAATGGGCGGTCCGAGCGCATCCTGCGCACACTTAACAACATCACGCGCTCCCTCCTCGTGCACGCTTCCATGCCATACACGCTCTGGGTGGAGGCCCTAAACACCGACACTTTCCTCCTCAACCGCCGCCCATGCCGTTCTCGAAACAACCCCACACCCTTCTTTCTTCTCTACGGCCTGCATCCCACATACACTGCCATCCGCGTGTTTGGATGCTTATGTTACCCTAACCTCACCTCCACCAGTGCCCACAAGCTCGCGCCCCGCTCTCACCCCTGGGTATTCCTTGGGTATTCACCGGAGCGCAAAGGCTACCGCTGCCTAAATCACAGCACTTGTTGCGTTATAATTTCCCGTCATGTGGTGTTCGACGAGCACACTTTTCCCTTCGCTGCCGACAGAGTACCTGATACGTCTCCAATGTATCTATAATTTTTGATTGTTCCATGCTATTATATTATCAACCTTGGATGTTTTATATGCCTTTATATGCTATTTTATATGATTTTTGGGACTAACCTATTAACCTAGAGCCCAGTGCCAGTTTCTGTTTTTCCTTGTTTTAGAGTATCGCAGAAAAGGAAAATCAAACGGAGTCCAATTGACCTGAAACTTCATGGAACTTATTTTTGGAAGGAAAGTAACCCGGGAGACTTGGAGTCCACGTAAGGGAAGCAACGAGGAAGCCATGAGGCAGGGGGGCGCGCCCACCCCCTGGGCGCGCCCTCCACCCTCGTGGGCCCCTCGTGGCTCCCCTGATGTATTTCTTCTCCCTATATATATCCATATACCCTAAAACGATCGGGGAGCACAATAGATCGGGAGTTCCGCCGCCAGAAGCCTCTGTAGCCACCGAAAACCAATCTAGACCCGTTCCGGCACCCTACCGGAGGGGGCAATCCCTCTCCGGTGGCCATCTTCATCATCCTGGTGCTCTCCATGACGAGGAGGGAGTAGTTCTCCCTCGGGGCTGAGGGTATGTGCCAGTAGCTATGTGTTTGATCTCTCTCTCTCGTGTTCTTGATTTGGCACGATCTTGGTGTTTTGCGAGCTTTGCTATTATATTTGGATCCTATGATGTTTCTTCCCCCCTCTAATCTCTTGTAATGGATTGAGTTTCCCCTTCGAAGTTATCTTATCGGATTGAGTCTTTAAAGATTTGAGAACACTTGTGTATGTCTTGGCATGCGTATCTGTGGTGACAATGGGATATCACGTGATTCACTTGATGTATGTTTTGGTGATCAACTTGCGGGTTCCGCCCATGAACCTATGCATAGGGGTTGGCACACGTTTTCGTCCTGATTCTCCGGTAGAAACATTGGGGCAGTCTTTGAGGTTCTATTTGTTGGTTGAATAGATGAATCTGAGATTGTGTGATGCATATCGTATAATCATACCCACTGATACTTGAGGTGACATTGGAGTATCTAGGTGACATTAGGGTTTTGGTTGATTTGTGTCTTAAGGTGTTATTATAGTACGAACTCTAGGGTTGTTTGTGACACCTATAGGAATAGCCCAACGGATTGATTGGAAAGAATAACTTTGAGGTGGTTTTGTACCCTACCATAATCTCTTCGTTTGTTCTCCGCAATTAGTGACTTTGGAGTGACTCTTTGTTTCATGTTGAGGGATAGTTATATGATCCAATTATGTTATTATTGTTGAGAGGACTTGCACTAGTGAAAGTATGAACCCTAGGCCTTGTTTCAACGCATTGCAATACCATTTACGCTCACTTTTATCATTAGTTACCTTGCTCTTTTTATATTTTCGTATTACAAAAACCTTTATCTACCATCCATATACCACTTGTATCACCATCTCTTCGCCGAACTAGTGCACCTATACAATTTACCATTGTATTTGGTGTGTTGGGGACACAAGAGACTCTTTGTTATTTGGTTGCAGGGTTGCTTGAGACAGACCATCTTCATCCTACGCCTCCTACGGATTGATAAACATTAGGTCATCCACTTGAGGGAAATTTGCTAAGTAAAATAAAGGCAAAGTAAATATCAAAGAAAATAACTAAGTAGTAGGAGATCAATATGATAAAGATAGACCCGGGGGCCATAGGTTTCACTAGTGGCTTCTCTCAAGAGCATAAGTATTCTACGGTGGGTGAACAAATTACTGTTAAGTAATTGACAGAATTGAGCATAGTTATGAGAATATCTAGGTATGATCATGTATATAGGCATCACGTCCGAGACAAGTAGACCGACTCCTGCCTGCATCTACTACTATTACTCCACTCATCGACCGCTATCTAGCATGCATCTAGAGTATTAAGTTAAAAAACAGAGTAACGCCTTAAGCAAGATGACATGATGTAGAGGGATAGACTCATGCAATATGAAGAAAAACCCATCTTGTTATCCTCGATGGCAACAATACAATACGTGCCTTGCTGCCCTTACTATCACCGGGAAAGGACACCGAAAGATTGAACCCAAAGCTAAACACTTCTCCCATTGCAAGAAAGATCAATCTAGTAGGCCAAACCAAACTGATAATTCGAAGAGACTTGCAAAGCTAACCAATCATACATAAAAGAATTCAGAGAAGATTCAAATATTATTCATAGATAGACTTGATCATAAACCCGCAATTCATCAGTCTCAACAAACACACCTCAAAAAGAAGATTACATTGAATAGATCTCCACAAGAGAGGGGGAGAACATTGTATTGAGATCCAAAAAGAGAGAAGAAGCCATCTAGATACTAACTATGGACCCGTAGGTCTGAGGTAAACTACTCACACTTCATCGGAGAGGCTATGGTGTTGATGTAGAAGCCCTCCGTGATCGATGCCCCCTCCGGCGGAGCTCTGGAACAGGCCCCAAGATGGTATCTCGTGGATACAAAAAGTTACGGCGGTGGAATTAGGGTTTTGGCTCCGTCTCTGATCGTTTGGGGTACATGGATATATATAGGAGGAAGGAGTACGTCGGTGGAGTAACAGGAGGCCCACGAGGGTGGAGGGCGCGCCTGGTGGGGGTGGGCGCGCCCCCTACCTCATGGCCTCCTATTTCCTTTCTTGATGTAGGGTCCAAGTCTCTCTGGTCTTATTCGTTGAGAAAATCACGTTCCCAAAGGTTTCATTCCGTTTGGACTCCGTTTGATATTCATTTTCTTCGAAGCCCTAAGATAGGCAAAAAAACAGCAATTCTGGGTTAGGCCTCCAGTTAATAGGTTGGTCCCAAAAAATAATATAAAAGTGGATAATAAAGCCCAATAATGTCCAAAACAGTAGATAATATAGCATGGAGCAATCAAAAATTATAGATACGTTGGAGACGTATCAAGCATCCCCAAGCTTAATTCCTGCTCGTCGTCGAGTAGGTAAATGATAATAACAGAATTTTTGATGTGGAGTGCTACTTGGCATAATTTTAATGTAATTCTCCTTAATTGTGGTATGAATATTCAGATCCGAAAGATTCAAGACAAAAGTTTAATATTGACATAAAAATAATAATACTTGATACGTCTCCAACGTATCTATAATTTTTGGTTGCTCCATGCTATATTATCTACTGTTTTAGACATTATTGGGCCTTATTTTCCACTTTTATATTATTTTTGGGACTAACCTATTAACCGAAGGCCCAGCCCAGGATTGTTGTTTTTTTGCCTGTTTTAGGGTTTCAAAGAAAAGGAATATCAAACGGAGTCCAAACGGAATGAAACCTTCGGAAACGTGATTTTCTCATCAGATAAGATCCAGGAGACTTGGACCCTCCGTCAAGAAAGCCACGAGGTGCTAACGAGGGTAGGGGGCGCCCCCCGCCCCCAGGGCGCGCCCCCTGCCTTGTGGGTCCCTCGAAGCTCCACTGACGTACCTCTTCCTCCTATATATATCCACGTACCCCCAAACGATCAGGGACGGAGAAAAAAACCTAATTCCACCGCCACAACTTTCTGTATCCACGAGATCCCATCTTGGGGCCTGTTCCGGAGCTCCACCGGAGGAGGCATCGATCACGGAGGGCTTCTACATCATCATCCAAGCCCCTCTGATGAAGTGTGAGCAGTTTACTTCAGACCTATGGGTCCATAGCTAGTAGCTAGATGGCTTCTTCTCTCTTTTTGGATCTCAATACAATGTTCTCCCCCTCTCTCGTGGAGATCTATTCGATGTAATCTTCTTTTTGCGGTGTGTTTGTTGAGACCGATGAATTGTGGGTTTATGATCAAGTCTATCTATGAATAATATTTGAATCTTATCTGAATTATTTTATGTATGATTGGTTATCTTTGCAAGTCTCTTATCAGTTTGGTTTGGCCTACTAGATTGGTTGTTCTTGCCATGGGAGAAGTGCTTAGATTTGGGTTCAATCTGCGGTGTCCTTTCCCAATGATAGAAGGGGCAGCAAGGCACGTATTGTATTGTTGCCATCGAGGATAACAAGATGGGGTTTTTATCATATTGATTGAAACTATCCCTCTACATCATGTCATCTTGCTTAAGGTGTTACTCTGTTTTTAACTTAATACTCTAGATGCATGCTGGATAGCGGTCGATGAGTGGAGTAATAGTAGTAGATGTAGAATCGTTTCGGTCTACTTGTCTCGGACGTGATGCCTATATACATGATCATAACTAGATATTCTCACAACTATGCTCAATTCTGTCAAATGCTCAACAGTAATTTGTTCACCCACCGTAGAATACTTATGCTCTTGAGAGAAGCCACTAGTGAAATCTATGGCCCCGGGTCTCTTTCTCATCATATCAATCTCCATCACTTTACTATTGCTTTGCTTTTACTTTGCTTTTACTTTATTTACTTTGCATCTCTATACCAAAAATACCAAAAAAATTATTTATCATCTCTATCAGATCTCACTTTCGTAAGTGACCGTGAAGGGATTGACAACCCCTAAGCGCGTTGGTTGCATTGAGCTATTGTTTTTGTGTAGGTACGAGGGACTCGAGTGTAGCCTCCTACTGGATTGATACCTTGGTTCTCAAAAACTGAGGGAAATACTTACGCTACTTTGCTGTATCATCCCTTCCTCTTCGGGGAAATCCAACGCAGTGCTCAAGAGGTAGCAAGAAGAATTTCTGGCGCTGTTGCCGGGGAGTCTGCGCAAAAGTCAACATACCAAGTACCCATCACAAGCCCTATCTCTCACATTACATTATTTGCCATTTGCCTCTCGTTTTCCTCTCCCCCACTTCACCCTTGCCGTTTTATTCGCCCTCTCTCTCTCTATCCTCCCTCTCTATTTGCCTCTTTTGCCCGTTTACTCTTGTTTGCTCGTGTGCTAGTTTGTTTGCTTGTCATCATGGCTAGTCTCATATCTTCTCCGTTGTCTCCCGAGAATGAAGTTCTAAATTTTAAACAAAGGGAGGGAGAAAATCTAAAAGATGCTTGGTATAGAATTTGCAATGCTCAAAATAGATCTACCAGGAAGCAATCTACTTCAGTTCTTCTCCGCAATTTTTATGTAGGTGTTAATCCTTGGTATAGATATATCCTCGATACCATTACCGGAGGGAACTTCTTGGGTAGCCATACTTTTGATTCTTATAATGCTATGTTAGATTTATTTGGCTCACCACCTCTTTTGGTTAATGGAACTATGTTAACTTTGGAGCATGTTATGCAAAGACTTGAAATTATTGAAAATAAAGTTGCTACTATTGAATTAATTGAAAATATAGATAAAAAGATCCACAATCAAATTACTCAATATGGATCTAAGGTAGGAATGGCTTTGAAAAATATTAAGGAAAAGGAACCCATAGTTAATGAGAAGATAAACTTAGATTCTACTAGAATTGATAAACTTGAGGGTATCATTACAAACTTGGGAACCGCTTTTTCTTCCGTAAAGAATACTCCAAGTCCTCCTACTAAAATTGCCAAGGTTATGTATGTTCCTAAAAATAAGGGTGAATCATCTAGTAAGGAAATTGCGGATCTTAAATCTATAAGTATTCATCCCAATCTTTTTGCTATCATTAAGGAACCAATTGCTACAAATGAATTTTTCGATCTTGTGCCTAAGAGTTTGATAATCACTAGAAATAAATAAATTCCTAAGGGAAATAGACGCCTCATCGAAGAATTGCCTACCAAAGATGGTAATACCTAGATCTATTCTTGCTTGTTATGCCTAGCTAGGGGCGTTAAACGATAGCGCTTGTTGGGAGGCAACCCAATTTTATTTTTATTCCTTGCTTTTTGCTCCTGTTTAGTAATAAATAAATTATGTAGCCTCTGTTTTGGTTGTTTTTTTGTGTTTAGTTAGTGTTTGTGCCAAGTTGAACCGTTGGGAAGATTTGGGGAAAGTCTTGTTGAACTTGCTGCAAAAAACAGAAACTTTAGCGCTCACGAGAACTGCTGTCATTTTTTTTGGAAAGTGCTATTTAGTTAATTCTTTTTTAAGATGATTAATAGATAAATTACTCACGTCCAGCAATTTATTTTGGAATTTTTGGGGTTCCAGATCTTGCACTAGCTACAGATTACTACAGACTGTTCTGTTTTTGATAGATTCTGTTTTTCGTGTGTTGTTTGCTTATTTTGATGAATCTATGGCTAGTAAAATAGTTTATAATCCATAGAGAAGTTGGAATACAGTAGGTTTAACACAAATATAAATAAATAATGAGTTCATTATAGTACTGTTGACACACGAATACGTCACGTGTACCCTCGACGCCGGGGGTGATGCACCGCAGCTCACGTCGAAGGAGACCCGACCGACAGCGCGATACGCAAGACAGTCGACGAGCGCTTTTGCAGACCCGAAAACCCCACACCCCCGGGAGGGACCCCGTCAGGGAGTGCGGCGGCTATGGGCTGCCCTAGGTCGATTCGCTCGCCCCTAGAGCCTCGGAATTCGCAGCTCTCAAACACGAAGAACAGCGAAGAATGAGAGAGACAAACGGTGGAGAGATAAAACGTAGATGAAAAAGTAGTATATTGATTTGTTCGATTGTGTGTTGTTCAATCGGCCGTCACCCACAACATATATAAGAGGCGGCTGGACTTCCCGTACAAGTAAAGGATTCATCTAGGATTTCCTTACAAAAAAAATTACATCAATTCACGTCCTAGAGTCCTAATTCTATTCCAACTCGGATTCAGTCTGAATCTGGCCCAAACTCTATCTTCCTTCTTGCGCGGGCCGCCGGGCTTGCATATGATCTCCGATCGAGACGGCCCAAATATCAAACTTGTGCGCCTCAACGATATGAACAACTCTCATGTTGATCATTTTTTCAAATAAGGCCATCTTGAATACTTTTCGAGGTCATCTTTATCTTCCAGTCGGACTCGGTTTTGCAGTAGACAGGATTATCCGAGTCTCGTAGTGAATTTGTAGGCTATATATTATCTCTGATTATGATGACTCCAAAATCAAAATTTACCGTCTTGATGATACGCACAACTTCTGTATTGAACACTTCTTCATCCAAGGTCATTTTGATAAACTTTCGAGCACATGTTCAATTTCACTCGGACTTGAGCTCATCCACTCGGATATTAGATACTTTCACTCGGATCTTCCGATTGGACTTTTTCACTCGGAAGACAATCTTTCACTCGGATGACTATATTTCCACTCGGATGACTATATTTCCACTCGGAAGGCACTATCTTATTCAATCGGCAAGTTTTTGTCCCGATGGTAATCTTTTCACTCGGAATATTTTCACCTGGATGACAATTTCACTCGAATGATCATATTTTCACTCGGATGACTATATTTTCACTTGGATAATAATAAGTTCATCCGGTCAGCAAACTTTCACTCGACTGTAAAATTTCACTCGACCGTAAACTTTCACTCGACCGTAAACTTTCACTCGGATGGTAAACTTTTCACTCGGATTTCCGACTGAAAACATAGCCCGATCTTGATTTGTCTCTCCAGGCCTCATATGATCTCGGATTGAGACGAATTATATATGAAAATCGATCGGCTCGACAAGACGAAACTTTTCCATGTTGCAGGTTTTTCGATTCAAGGCCGTATTGATGGCCGAATTACTCGCGCAACCTATCAGACAAGTGTCTGGCACCTCGCGCCATATTTCCGTTGAGGTTCAGTCTGCAGTATATTGCCTCTAACTTTTGCATAGAAACTCGGATTGAGATGATTTATATATCAAAATCGATTGCCTCGACGAGACGAAGACAATTCCTTAAGAGTGCTCCTTCATCCGAGGTCATCTTGAAGACGTGATTGGCCAAAAACCACTCGGAACATTGAACTATGCCACTCGGAGTATAGTTTTGGTCCGTAAGATAAAGTCGAATGAATATAACCGAAACATCAAAGTGGTTCCACTCGGTGACGTGAATATTTTTATGCTGAAAACTCATTCACTCGAGACCATCTTCATTGCAATCTGTATCTTGCCAAAATCAGGTGTCAACACATGCCCCCCTGTTTTTCGGCAAAACTTGCACGCCGAAAAATAATATGCATAGTGTTTGTTCTAAGGACGATATCAACACTCCATCGGCCATTTATTTTTCTCAGGGCGATAATTATGTATCGGCCATGTTTGTGCTAAGGGCGATAATCATATATCGGCCATTGCCCACTTAGGCTTCCTGCCACACACTCGGGTGGTACTTCTTCAAATATTTGCCATTGAGAGCTCGAGGTAACAATGCCCCTTGTATTGATTCCACCAAATATGAATTTCCGGGAACAACTCTTGTAATTCTAAAAGGACCTTCCCAACTTCGAGACCACTTCCCGAATTTTCTATCTCTTGAACCAATCGGCAGAATCACTTTCCAAACGAGATCAGCAACTTGAAAATTCTTCAACTTGACTTTCTTATTGTAAGCCCTTGCCACCCGCAACTTATCTCTCTCTATGGCATTCAAAGCAGCCAAACGTTTATCAGCAACCTCATCAATGTTGTCCATCATCAAGTTATAGAAGTCTATTGCCGATAAATCATTTTGTTTGGCTATTCTCAAAGCATTCAAATTTACTTCCACCGGTAAAACAGCCTCCTGACCATATACTAGCTCATATGGAGTCACTTTCGTAGCACCATGCCTTGAGATTCTATGTGCCGATAATGCCTCAGACAACAAGTCATGCCATCTCCTTGGATTATCCTCAATCTTCTTCTTGATGAGCTTGATTAAAATTTTATTGCTAGACTCAGCTTGTCCATTAGCTTGGGCATAATATGGAGAGGAATTGAGCAACTTTATGTTATAAGATCCGGCAAACTCTCTGACTTGGTGTGACATGAAAGATGAACCTTGATCTATAGTTAACGTTTGAGGAATACCGAATCTATGAATAATGTGCTCGGTTATGAATTGAATTACCTCCGTATGCGTCATGTTCTTGAGAGGTACTGCTTCAGACCATTTAGTGAAATAATCAGTTGCCACCAATACGAACCGATGCCCTTTTGAGGAAGACGGATGGATTTGTCCAATGAAATCTAAACCCCAACCTCTGAAAGGCCACGGTTTGATAATAGGGTGTAACATAGCAGCAGGAACCAATTGAATATCACCAAACTTTTGACAAGCTTCACACCCCTTATAATATCTGAAGCAATCATTAATCATAGTCGGCCAATAAAACCCAGCACGTCGCAATAACCATTTCATCTTGGGAGCCGACTGGTGAGTGCCACAAATACCTTCATGTACTTCTCCCATAGCAACTCTTGCCTGGTCCTCGTCCAAACACTTTAGAAGAACATCATCGACGGTTCGGCGATAAAGACCATCATCTCTCATTGTATACTTGAAAGCCACACGCTGAACAGCCTTGTCCACCCTTTCACTCGGATTGCACAAGTAATCAACAATGGGCTTCCTCCAGTAGGGATTGTCACCTGCACTAGAATTTTTGTTAATGGTCGAATCAGTGGGTTCAGGTTCGGCCTCTCCCATATTGGCAAGACAAGACATCGGTCTTTCAGAGATATGAAACATGCCATGATCAACATGATATCCGGATGCTTGTTGTGCCAATTCATTTGCTTTCCAATTGTCATGTCTAGATATATGAGCAATGCTAAAGCAATCCAAAGTAGAAACTATATCTAGACATCTATCAAGATAAACATTAAGTGATTCGTCCAAACACTGAAAGACTTTGGATATTTGCTGCACCACTAGTAACGAATCACCATAAGCCTCAATATGTGTAGCACCTATAGCAAGTAACATCTCTAGGCCGAATAACAATGCTTCATATTCGGCTTGATTGTTTGTGCAAAAATATTCTAAGCGGCATGAGGCTTCAAAAACAGCACCATGAGGAGATATATAAACAATACCAACACCTTGGCCATTGCTACAAACTAAACCATCAAAGTATAATCTCCATGGTACTAATGAAACAAGGTTCATATCAACATCATGCTTGTTATTAACTCGATGTTCAACAATGAAATTAGCAACAATTTGGCCTTTCATGGATTTTAGAGATTCATAAGCCAAATCATATTCAATCAAAGCATAAGCCCACTTGCCAATTCTACCACTAAGAATTGGCCTATGCAACATGTATTTAATGACATCGGTTTGACAAGCTACTATACAAACACTCGGCACTAAATAATGTCTTAGTTTTGTGCAAGCATAATACAAGCATAGACATAATTTCTCAATAAATGTATACCTTGTCTCTGCGTCCAATAAGCGGCGGCTCAAATAAGTGATGGCATGCTCTTTTCCTTCGGTCTCTTGAGTTAGAACAGCACCAATAACTCCTTCCTCTGCTGCAATGTAAAGTCTGAAGGGTTCCCTATGCTTGGGTGCTCTCATCACCAGAGGAGTGCACAAATAATTCTTGATCATATCAAATGCTTCTTGCTTTTTTGCCCCCCAAGTGAAATCAGCATCATTCTTTAACCGAAGGATAGGAGTAACTGTGTCAACTTTCCCTGATAGATTAGCTATGAAACTTCTCAAATAATTGACCTTGCCAAGGAACTTTTGCATATCTCTCTTGCATGTTGGAGCCTCCACTTTCTGTATAGCCTCTATCTTTTGGGGATCAATCTCTATACCATCTTCATGAATAATGAAACCCAAAAACTTGCCAGCTGACACGCCGAAAGCACACTTCAAAGGATTCATTTTCAATCCATACTTTTTCATTCTTTCAAAAGCTAAACGCAAATCGGCCAAGTGAGATTCAAAAGCATCCGATTTGACAACAATATCATCAATATAAACTTCAAGTATGACACCGAGTAAATCATGAAAAATCAAATTCATAGCCCTTTGATATGTGGCGCCAGCATTTTTTAATCCGAATGTCATCACTGTCCACTCGAATAAACCAAGGAAACTAGGGCATCGAAAAGCTGTCTTGTACATGTCCTCTTCGGCCATAAAAATTTGGTTGTATCCGGCATTACCATCTATAAAGCTAATAACCTTATGTACAGAAGCATCATTAATAAGCATATCGGCTATTGGCATAGGATACTCATCTTTGGGTGTAGCCCTATTCAAATCTCTGAAGTCAATGCACACCCTCAACTTACCGGACCCTTTCTTCTCCACTGGGACAATGTTAGAAATCCACTCGGCATACCTGCAAGGTCGAATGAAATTAGCATCAAGTAGTCGACCGATCTCTTCCTTGATCCGGTCATATGTTTTCGGATTAAATTTTCTGGCCGACTGTTTATAAGGTCTAAAACCGACCTTATAGGCAACCGATGTTCCACTAGCTCTCGGCTTAATCCTGGCATCTCATGATATTCCCATGCAAAGCAACAAACATATTCTTTCAATAGCTCGATTAACTTAGCCTTACAATCAGCTTTCAAATTTTTGTTTATAAATGTCAGTCGAGTGACTGAACCATCTCCAATCTCTACCTCTTCTAACGGATCGGCTGATGTAAAACCTTGTCCAAGTTTATCCATGTCATCCAAGTCCTCTATAGACTCATACATATCGTTCTCATTGGACCGATACTTTACAAGACGTTTTTGTAACCACTCAGAATTAGGATCCATTTAAACATATCATACCTTGGAGCCGATTGCATTCACTCGGCTTTAAAGAGACGGGCACAAAACCATTCTTGGTTGCGCTGAGAAAATCAAATTCTGATAAGTCATGTCCCGTCAAGCAAGTAGCATTGGGATGTTGCCAATCCACCGATGCATCGGCCAAAGCAACACAAGCCGAGTTATCCGCGTGAATAACTTCCACTTCATCGTCAACCCACTGAATCAAAAACTGGTGCATAGTGGATGCCACGCACTGGTTTGCATGAACCCAATCACGGCCTAGTATGACGTTGTAGTTACCTTGCACCTCAGCGACAAAGAATGCAGTAGCCAAAGTTTTGCTTCCGACTGTAAGCTCCACATACATCACACCTTTGGCTTCAGTTTTCTCTTTGCCTTCAAATCCATTGAGCACCATATTGGTCTTGATCAATTCTTCATCAGGCAAACCCAATGTCTTGAAGACCGAATAGGGCATAAGATTTACCATAGCACCACCATCAACAAGCATCCGAGTGAGCGGCGGCCCATTGATATGACCTCTGAGATATAATGGTTTAAGATGTGTTACTGGTTCTTTTGGCTTCTCGAATATTGCGTTTTTAGGGCCAAAATCCAGCTGAGCCACCTCCCCTTCTTCACCTACAGCACGAAACTCAGCAGGTAAGTAGTACACCATATTGATATCCATACCTTCATGAACCGACGTAGACTCATAGTCCAACATATCAGCCTCCTCCTCGAGTGCATCCACTGATTCTGAAATTTGTCTGAGTGAAGGATAAGTAAGAAGTGTCGCAGACGATGTCATATCTGTTGCATCGTCCTCCTTTGGTGATATAGGTATTGCTGTGATAGATGTAGAAGCTGCTGTATCTTGTATTTGTTTAGGCCTCCACACTTGTTTTGGTGGAACCATGGGTCGAGTGTCATTGAACAACTTATCCCTTTGTTTCTCGGCCTCCTGTTCTGCCATCTCTCGACTCCTTAACCTCTGTAGTTTCCTCTTTTGTGTCTTTGTTAGCCCTGGAGGACACCACTTTGGCTGAGTGTATTTAGGATCTCTCGTTTTTACTCGGCTGGTGCTTGCTTCATGGTCATTAGCCGAGTGCTTTGGCGCGATAGCATGTATCGGCTCAGTCGGATTGCTATGCACAATCGGCTGCTGTATGGCGAATGTTTCGGTGCCCAAGATAAGTGAGTCGACATCCATTTTCTCCTTACCTTTTCCCGACTCAACTGCTGCAACACTTGGTGATTTAACACGCCATTCTTTTCGACTTTCCAGATGGATGAAATTTCCACTCGGGAGCACCTTTTTACTCTGATGGAATCCACTCGGATGAATATCACTCGGATGGAATTCAGTCGAATGGAATCTACTCGGCCACATTTTTTCACTCGGATAGCTTCCACCTGGGTGCATTCTTACACTCGGATAATTTCCATCCGGTCGCATGTTTTGACCAGCCGACCGATAGTTACCGATGTTCAGTCGGCCTCTATATGAATAGTCAAGTCGATCCCGAACAGATTGCGTATGTTCTTCTGGAAACGACACCCTTGGTCCACTCGGTTTTATATACTGACTGAACATATCAGCTGATGGTGACCTTGGTCGCTTTAGGTATGATGGCCGGTTAGAGCTGGGACCAGCTGACTGATTAGCATATTTGGATAGCAACATATCAAAAGTTGGCTTGATCTGCTTGCGTTGCACTTTACCTTCATTCCTCTTCCACTTGCCAACTTCTGGACTCTTGGGTTTGACAAATTTAACTCGTGTATTTTCTTGCACTTGCGGTTTCCCCCCAAGTGTAGGATTCTTGATGGTGATTTTGATTACTTCCTTGCCATCGGGTTGCTTACCAAGCACAACCTATCTCCCCAAGACCTTGTTGTCCTCCTTGTCTTTCTTGGGCTCACCAACAATGACATTAGCTTTATTAGAAGATTCGGCTACCTCCGGCCGAATGAGTAGCTTCTTCCCCTCCAAATCCATGGTATTCATTGGAAAAGGCTGTTTATCAACTTGCATCTCAGAAAAGTTCAATCGTCCATCATTAATGGCCGATTGTATCTGTCGTCGAAAAACATTGCAATCATTAGTAGCATGAGAAAAAGAATTATGATACTTGCAGTAAGCACGCCGTTTTAGCTCTTCAAACGGCGGTGAAGTATGAGATATTCTAATAATCTTAGCCTGCAGCAAAGCATCAAATATTCTATCACACTTAGCAATGTTAAAAGTAAACTTTATCTCTTCATCACGATTCTTATGAATCGGTTTCAGATCATTGCAAGTAAAGGGTTTGGCCTTAGATGGCCAAACAAATTCAGTAGCAAAAACATCACCCTCATCGTCCGAGTGATCACTATCATATTCCACCATATTCATCTTTGGACGATCGGCTTTGTATCTATGCACTTCTTTGAGATCTTTGCTTCGGCTTTCCTGAGCCAAAGCCCTTTGTAAGACTTGGTTGATATTTAAGAACTCATAACCTTCTAGCTTTTCTCTAATGGGAGTTCTCAAACCACTCAGCACTAGGTCTGCCAAGTCTCTCTCGGTTATCACCAAACTAAAACACCGGTTTTTTGTTTCTCTGAATCTCTTGACATAATCGGAGACCGATTCATCATGCTTCTGTTTAACCGATGTTAGATGTGATAACTTGAGTTCATTGTTGCCGCTGTAAAAGTGATCATGAAATTTCTGCTCTAGCTGCGACCAAACCCGAATGGAACCATGTGGTAAAGAAGAAAACCATGAAAATGCAGTACCAGTTAAAGATAAAGGAAACAAACACACTTTCAACTCATTTAGTGAGCCTGCTTCACCTAGTTGTGCTAAGTATTGACTAACATGCTCCCATGTGGTTTTTGTGCCCTCTCCATTGAACTTAACAAAATCGGAATCTTATATCCCGGAGGGAACTGGATGGCATCAAAGTACTCGGGGTACGGCTTTTGGTAAATCCGATTCCGAGGTAACTCAACTTCAAAATTCTCTCTAAGCATCTTAGCCATCTCCTCTCTAAGATTAGCAAGACCATCATCCGTAGTGGACAATGAAGCTTGTGGCAGTGACATAGGAAGAGTATGGTTACTAGCTGTAGGTAGGAATTGTGGCATGTATGTCGACCCATAATTTGGTAGTGGTCGAGTGGTCGTAGCTGTAGGTAGAGTTTGGTTCGGCGTTGCCACCGAACCTGTCATGCTCATAATAGGATTAATGGGTGTAGCCACAATCTAATTTGTTTGGGTAGGATAATAAGTCATCGGTACAGGAGGCGCCGATGCAATAGGTAAAGCCAGATTAGGGTTTTGCACACTAGCAGCTACACCATTATTACCACTACACGATTGAGATATATTCTTCTGAGCATTAGTATTTTCTATAAAAGTTTGATAGACTAGATTGTTACCATCATCAGTACGACTTTCAATCTCAGCCCACTGCTCAGGAGAAAAGGCAGTACTTACAGAGGGTTTAACCTGTTCAGTTTGAAGAGGAGGGAACTTGATTTCTTCAATAGGAGTGATGTTGCCTTGGCGATCTTTCTTGAATTTTGCAAGGAACTCCTGCAGGTCCTTCTCCTCGCGCGCCTTCTTGTACTCCTCATAGACTTGGCGATGATCGGCCGATATCTCATCAAGACTGGGCTTAATGATGTTATCGGCGTCTACCTCAGATGCCTTGGGAAGATTGGACATGGTTGATGATGATGATTGATCTTCGATCCCCAGCGGAGTCGCCAAAAAGTTTGTTGACACACGAACACGTCACGTGTACCCTCGACGCTGGGGGTGATGCACCGCAGCTCATGTCGAAGGAGACCCGACCAACAGCGCGATACGCAAGACAGTCGACGGGCGCTTTTGCAGACCCGAAAACCCCACACCCCTGGGAGGGACCCCATCAGGGAGTGCGGCGGCTATGGGCTGCCCTAGGTTGATTCGCTCGCCCCTAGAGCCTCGGAATTCACAGCTCTCAAACACGAAGAACAGCGAAGAACGAGAGAGAAAAACGGTGGAGAGATAAAACGTAGATGAAAAAGTAGTATATTGATTTGTTCGATTGTGTGTTGTTCAATCGGCCGTCACCCCCAACATATATAAGAGGCGGCTGGACTTCCCGTACAAGTAAAGGATTCATCTAGGCTTTCCTTACAATAAAAATTACATCAATTCACGTCCTAGAGTCCTAATTCTATTCCAACTCGGATTCAGTCCGAATCTAGCCCAAACTCTGTCTTCCTTCTTGCACGGGCCGCCGGGCTTGCATATGATCTCCGATCGAGACAGCCCAAATATCAAACTTGTGCGCCTCAACGATACGAACAACTCTCATGTTGATCATTTTTTCAAATAAGGCCATCTTGAATACTTTTCGAGGTCATCTTTATCTTCCAGTCGGACTCGGTTTTGCAGTAGACTGGATTATCCGAGTCTCGTAGTGAATATGTAGGCTATATATTATCTCTGATGATGATGACTCCAAAATCAAAATTTACCGTCTTGATGATATGCACAACTTCTGTATTGAACACTTCTTCATCCAAGGTCATTTTGATAAACTTTCGAGCACATGTTCAATTTCACTCGAACTTGAGCTCATCCACTCGGATATTAGATACTTTCACTCGGATCGTCCGATTGGACTTTTTCACTCGGAAGACAATATTTCACTCGGATGACTATATTTCCACTCGGATGACTATATTTCCACTCGGAAGGCACTATCTTATTCAATCGGCAAGTTTTCGTCCCGATGGTAATCTTTTCACTCGGAATATTTTCACCTGGACGACAATATCACCCGGATGATCATATTTTTCACTCGGATGACTATATTTCCAGTTGGATAATAATAAGTTCATCCAGTCAGCAAACTTTAATCGACCGTAAACTTTCACTCGACCGTAAACTTTCACTCGGATGGTAAACTTTTCACTCGGATTTCCGACTGAAAACATAGCCCGATCTTGATTTGTCTCTCCAGGCCTCATATGATCTCGGATTGAGACGAATTATATATGAAAATCGATTGGCTCGACGAGACGAAACTTTTCCATGTTGCAGGTTTTTCGATTCAAGGCCGTATTGATGGCCGAATTACTCGCGCAACCTATCAGACAAGTGTCTGGCACCTCGCGCCATATTTCCGTTGAGGTTCAGTCTGCAGTATATTGCCTCTAACTTTTGCATAGAAACTCGGATTGAGATGATTTATATATCAAAATCGATTGACTCGACGAGACGAAGACAATTCCTTAAGAGTGCTCCTTCATCCGAGGTCATCTTGAAGACGTGATTGGCCAAAAACCACTCGGAACATTGAACTATGCCACTCGGAGTATAGTTTTGGTCCGTAAGATAAAGTCGAATGAATATAACCGAAACATCAAAGTGGTTCCACTCGGTGACGTGAATATTTTTATGCTGAAAACTAATTCGCTCGAGACCATCTTCATTGCAATCTGTATCTTGCCAAAATCAGGTGTCAACAAGTACCTTGAAGTGGTCTTTTGTTTTCTTTCGCTAACGGAGCTCACAAGTTTTCTACCTTAAGTTTTGTGTTGTGAAGTTTTCAAGTTTTGGGTAAGGATTTGATGGATTATGGAACAAGGAGTGGCAAGAGCCTCAGCTTGGGGATGCCCATGGCACCCCCAAGATAATATAAGTACACCTAAAAGCCAAAACTTTGGGATGCCTCGGAAGGCACCCCTCTTTCGTCTACTTCTATCGGTAACTTTATTTGGAGCTATATTTTTATTCACCACATGATATGTGTTTTGCTTAGAGCGTCTTTTATGATTTGAGTCTTTGCTTATTAGTTTAACACAATCGTCCTTGCTGTACACACCTTTTTAGAGAGCCATACATGATTTAGAATTTGATAGAATACTCTATGTACTTCACTTATATCTTTTGAGCTTTATAGTTTTGCTCTAGTGCTTCACTTATATCTTTTAGAGCACGGTGGTGGATTTGTTTTATAGAAACTATTGATCTCTCATGCTTCACTTAGATTCTTTTAAGAGTCTTAATAGCATGGTAATTTGCTTAAAATCCTAATATGCTTGGTATGCAAGATTAATAATAAAACTTTCGTATGAGTGTGTTGAATACTAAGAAGAAATTGATGCTTGATAATTGTTTTGAGATATGAGGATGGTGATATTAGAGTCATGCTAGTTGAGTAGTTGTGAATTTTAGAAATGCTTGTGTTAAAGTTTGCGATTCCCGTAGCATGCACGTATGGTGAACCGTTATGTGATGAAGTCGGAGCATGATTTATTTATTGATTGTCTTCCTTATGAGTGGCGGTCGGGGACGAGCGATGGTCTTTTCCTACCAATCTATCCCCCTAGGAGCATGCGCGTAATACTTTGCTTTGATAACTTCTAGATTTTTGCAATAAGTATATGAGTTCTTTATGACTAATGTTGAGTCCATGGATTATACGCACTTTCCTTCCTTCCACCATTGCTAGCCTCTCTAATACGCGCACTTTTCACTGGTATCATACACCCACCAAATACCTTCTTCAAAACAGCCACCATACCTACCTATCATGGCATTTCCATAGCCATTCCGAGATATATTGCCATGCAACTTTCCACCGTTCCGTTCATTGTGACACGCTCCATTATTGTCATATTGCTAGCATGATCATGTAGTTGACATCGTATTTGTGGTGAAGCCACCGTTCATAATTCTTTCATACATGTCACTCTTGATTCATTGCACATCCCGGTACACTGCCGGAGGCATTCATATAGTCATATTTTGTTCTAAGAATCGAGTTGTAATTCATGAGTTGTAAGTAAATAAAAGTGTGATGATCATCATTATTAGAGCATTGTCCCAGTGAGGAAATGATGATGGAGACTATGATTCCCCCACAAGTCGGGATGAGACTCCGGAAGAAAAAAAAGAGGCCATAAAAAAGGGAGAAAGGCCCAAAAAATGAGAGAAACAGAGAGAAGGGACAATGTTACTATCCTTTTACCACACTTGTGCTTCAAAGTAGCACCATGATAGAGAGTCTCTCATTATGTCACTTTCATATACTAGTGGGAATTTTTCATTATAGAACTTGGCTTGTATATTCCAATGATGGGCTTCCTCAAAATGCCCTAGGTCTTCGTGAGCAAGCAAGTTGGATGCACACCCACTTAGTTTCTTTTGAGCTTTCATATACTTATAGCTCTAGTGCATCCGTTGCATGGCAATCCCTACTCCTTGCATTGACATAAGGGTGTTGACCACGATGAGAATTTCTCACTCGTATCTATGCTTAAGTCTGTTCGAATCATGTTAGCTATTGCCGCATTTTATGAAATCAGGCAAATGGATAAACAAAACTGCATTCCTTGATGGATTTATTAAAAAAGAGTTGTATATGATGCAACCAGAAGGTTTTGTCAATCCTAAAGGTGCTAACAAAATATGCCAGCTCCAGTGATCCATCTATGGACTGGTGCAAGCATCTCGGAGTTGGAATATACGCTTTCATAAGTTGATCAAAGCATATAGTTTTATACAGACTTGCGGGGAAGCATGTATTTACAAGAAAGTGAATGGGAGCACTACAGCATTTCTGATAAGTATATGTGAAAGACATATTGTTGATCGGAGATAATGTAGAATTATTCTACAAAGCATAAACGAATGTTTGAAAGGAGTTTTTCAAAGAAAGACCTCGGTGAAGCTGCTTACATATTGAGCATCAAGATCTATAGAGATAGATCAAGACGCTTGATAAGTTTTTCAATGAGTACATACCTTGACAAGATTTTGAAGTAGTTCAAAATGGAACAGTCAAAGAAGGAGTTCTTGCCTGTGTTACAAAGGTGTGAAGTTGTGTAAGACTCAAAACCCGACCACGGCAGAAGATAGAGAGAGAATGAAAGTCATTCCCTATGCCTCAGCCATAGGTTCTATAAAGTATGCCATGCTGTGTACCAGACCTATTGTATACCCTGCCCTGAGTTTGGCAAGGGAGTACAATAGTGATCTAGGAGTAGATCACTGGACATTGGTCAAAATTATCCTTAGTGGAATAAGGATATGTTTCTCGATTATGGAGGTGACAAAAGGTTCGTCGTAAAGGGTTACGTCGATGCAAGTTTTTACACTGATCCAGATGACTCTAAGTCTCAATCTGGATACATATTAAAAGTGGAGCAATTAGCTAGAGTAGCTCCATGCAGAGCATTGTTGACATAGAAATTTGCAAAATACTTACGGATCTAAATGTGGCAGACCCGTTGACTAAACTTCTCTCACAAGCAAAACATGATCACACCTCAGTACTCTTTGGGTGTTAATTACATAAGCGATGTGAACTAGATTATTGACTCTAGTAAACCCTTTGGGTGTTGGTCACATGTCAATGTGAACTATGGGTGTTAATCACATGGTGATGTGAACTACTGATGTTTAAATCACATGGCGATGTGAACTAGATTATTGACTCTAGTGCAAGTGGGAGACTGAAGGAAATATGCCCTAGAGGCAATAATAAAGTTATTATTTATTTCCTTATATCATGATAAATGTTTATTATTCATGCTAGAATTGTATTAACCGGAAACATAATACATGTGTGAATACATAGACAAACAGAGTGTCACTAGTATGCCTCTATTTGACTAGCTCGTTGATCAAAGATGGTTATGTTTCCTAACCATAGACATGAGTTGTCATTTGATTAACGGGATCACATCATTAGGAGAATGATGTGATTGACTAGACCCATTCCGTTAGCATAGCACTTGATCGTTTAGTTTGTTGCTATTGCTTTCTTCGTGACTTATACATGTTCCTATGACTATGAGATTATGCAACTCCCGTTTACCGGAGGAACACTTTGTGTGCCACCAAACGTCACAACGTAACTGGGTGATTATAAAGGTGCTCTACAGGTGTCTCCAAAGGTACTTGTTGGGTTGGCGTATTTCGAGATTAGGATTTGTCACTCTGATTGTCGGAGAGGTATATCTGGGCCCATTCGGTAATTCATCGGAAGGGGTTCCGGATGTTTCCCGAAATGTTTGGGCATGAGAACACTTTATCTGGGCCAAAGGGGAAAGCCCACGAGGCTTTTGGAAAGTGCAAAAGGAAATTTTGCGGAGACCAGAGGCTAGACGCCAGGAACCCTGGCGTCTAGGGGGTAGACGCCGGGAACCCTGGCGTCTAGCCCTGGAGTCTGAGCAGGACTCTTGCCTTTCGGGTGAAACCGACTTTGAGGAGGCTTTTACTACAAGTTTCGACCCCAGGGCTCAACATATAAATAGAGGGGTAGGGCTTGCACCAAAGACACATCAAGAAACACCAAGCCGTGTGCCGGAAACCCCGTCCCCTCTAGTTTATCCTCCGTCATAGTTTTCGTAGTGCTTAGGCGAAGCCCTGCGGAGATTGTTCTTCACCAACACCGTCACCATGCCGTCGTGCTGCCGGAACTCATCTACTACTTCGCCCCTCTTGCTGGATCGAGAAGACGAGGACGTCACCAAGCCGAACGTGTGCAGAACTCGGAGGTGTCATGCTTTCGGTGCTTGGATCGGTCGGATCGTGAAGACGTACGACTACATCAACCGCATTGATATAACGCTTCCGTGAATGGTCTACGAGGGTACGTAGACAACACTCTCCCCTCTCGTTGCTATGCATCACCATGATCTTCCGTGTGCGTAGGAATTTTTTTGAAATTACTACGTTCTCCAACAGTGCCATCAGAGCGAGGTTTTATGCATTGATGTTGTGCACGAGTAGAACACAAGTGAGTTGTGTGCGATATAAGTCATACTGCTTACCAGCATGTCATACTTTGGTTCGGCGGTATTGTTGGATGAAGCGGCCCGGACCGGCATTACGCGTACGCTTACGCGAGACTGGTTCTACCGACGTGCTTTGCACACAGGTAGCTGGTGGGTGTCAGTTTCTCCAACTTTAGTTGAATCGAGTGTGGCTACGCCCGGTCCTTGCGAAGGTTAAAACAACACCAACTTGACAAACTATCGTTGTGGTTTTGATGCGTAGGTAAGAACGGTTCTTGCTAAACCCGTAGCAGCCACGTAAAACTTGCAACAACAAAGTAGAGGACGTCTAACTTGTTTTTGCAGGGCATGTTGTGATGTGATATGGTCAAGACGTGATGAGATATAAGTTGTTGTATGAGATGATCATGTTTTGTAACCGAGTTATCGGCAACTGGCAGGAGCCATATGGTTGTCGCTTTATTGTATGCAATGCAATTGCGCTGTAATGCTTTACTTTATCACTAAGCGGTAGCGATAGTCGTGGAAGCATAAGCTTGGCAAGACAACAACGATGCTACGATGAAGATCAATGTGTCGCGCCGGTGACGATGGTGATCATGACGGTGCTTCAGAGATGGAGATCACAAGCACAAGATGATGATGGCCATATCATATCACTTATATTGATTGCATGTGATGTTTATCTTTTATGCATCTTATCTTGCTTTGATTGACGGTAGCATTATAAGATGATCTCTCACTAAATTTCAAGATAAAAGTGTTCTCCCTGAGTATGCACCGTTGCCAAAGTTCGTCGTGCCCAGACACCACGTGATGATCGGGTGTGATAAGCTCTACGTCCATCTACAACGGCTGCAAGCCAGTTTTTGCACACGCAGAATACTCAGGTTAAACTTGACGAGCCTAGCATATAACAGATATGGCCTCGGAACACGGAGACCGAAAGGTCGAGCGTGAATCATATAGTAGATATGATCAACATAGTGATGTTCACCATTGAAACTACTCCATCTCACGTGATGATTGGACATGGTTTAGTTGATTTGGATCACGTGATCACTTAGAGGATTAGAGGGATGTCTATCTAAGTGGGAGTTCTTAAGTAATATGATTAATTGAACTTTAATTTATCATGAACTTAGTCCTGGTAGTATTAGCATATCTATGCTGTAGATCAATAGCTCGCGTTTAGCTCCCCTGTTTTATTTTTGATATGTTCCTAGAGAAAACTAAGTTTAAAGATGTTAGTAGCAATGATGCGGATTGAATCCGTGATCTGAGGTTTATCCTCATTGCTGCACAGAAGAATTATGTCTTTGATGCACCACTAGGTGACAAACCTATTGCAGGAGCAGATGCAGATGTTATGAACATTTGGCTAGCTCAATATGATGACTACTTGATAGTTTAGTGCACCATGCTTAAACGGCTTAGAATCGGGACTTCAAAGACGTTTTGAATGTCATGGACCATATGAGATGTTTCAGGAGTTGAAGTTAATATTTCAAGCAAATACCCGAGTTGAGAGATATGAAGTCTCCAACAAGTTCTATAGCTAAAACATGGAGGAGAATAGCTCAAGCAGTGAGCATGTGCTCAGATTGTCTGGGTACTACAATCGCTTGAATCAAGTGGGAGTTAATCTTCCAGATAATATAGTGATTGACAGAATTCTCTAGTCACCATCACCAAGTTAGTAGAACTTCGTGATGAACTATGATATGCAAGGGATAACAGAAACGATTCCCAAGCTCTTCGTAATGCTGAAATCGACGAAGGTAGAAATCAAGAAAAATATCAAATGTTAATGGTAGACAAGACCACTAGTTTCAAGAAAAAGGCAAAGGGAAGAAGGGGAACTTCAAGTAGAACGGCAAGCAAGTTGCTGCGCAAGTGAAGAAGCCCAAGTCTGGTCCTAAGTCTGAGACTAAGTGCTTCTACTGCAAAGGGACTAGTCACTGGAAGCGGAATTGCCCCAAGGATTTGGCGGATAAGAAGGATGGCAATGTGAACAAAGGTATATTTTATATACAGATTATTGATGTGTATTTTACTAGTGTTCGTAGCAACCCCTTGGTATTTGATACTGGTTCAATTGCTAAGAGTAGTAACTCGAAACGGGAGTTACAGAATGAACATAGACTAGTTAAGGGTGAAGTGACGATGTGTGTCGGAAGTGGTTCCAAGATTGATATGATCATCATCGCACACTCCCTATACTTTTGGGATTAGTGTTGAACCTAAATAAGTGTTATTTGGTGTTTGCGTTGAGCATGAATATGATTTATTGCAATACGGTTATTCATGTAATTTAGAGAATAAATTGTTGTTCTGTTTACATGAATAAAACCTTATATGGTTACACGCCCAATGAAAATGGTTCGTTCGATCTCGATCATAGTGATACACATATTCATAATATTGAAACCAAAAGATGCAAAGTTAATAATGATAGGGCAACTTATTTGTGGCACTGCCGTTTAGGTCATATTGGTGTAAAGCGCATGAAGAAAATCCATGCTGATGGGCTTTTGGAATCACTTGATTATGAATCAGTTGATGCTTGCGAACCATGCCTCATGGGTAAGATGACTAAAACTCTGAGCGAGCAATAGACTTGTTGGAAATCATACATACTGATGTATGTGGTCCGATGAATATTGAGGCTCGCAACAGGTATCATTATTTTCTGATCTTCACAGATGATTTGAGCAGATATGAGTATATCTACTTGATGAAACACAAGTCTGAAATATTTAAAAAGTTCAAAGAATTTCAGAGTGAAGTGGAGAATCATCGTAACAAAAATAAAAGTTTCTACGATATGATCGCAGAAGTAAAATATTTGAGTTACGAGTTTGGCCTTCAGTTAAAACAATGTGAAATAGTTTCACTACTCACGCCACCTGGAACACCACAGCGTAATGGTGTGTCCGAACATCATAACCGTACTTTATTTGATATAGTGCAATCTACGATGTCTCTTACCGATTTACCACTATCGTTTTGGGGTTATGCATTAAAGATAGCTGCATTCACATTAAAAAGGCACCATCTAAATCCGTTGAGACGACACCGTAAGAACTATGGTTTAGCGAGAAACCTAAGCTGTCGTTTCTTAAAGTTTGGGGTTGCAATGCTTATGTGAAAAAGTTTCATCTTGATAAGCTCAAATCCAAGTCAGAGAAGTGCATCTTCATAGGATACCCAAAAGTAATTGTTGGGTACACCTTCTATCACAGATCCGAAGGCAAGATATTTGTTGCTGAGAATGGGTCCTTTCTAGAGAAGGAGTTTCTCTCGAAAGAAGTGAGTGGGAGGAAACTAGAACTTGATGAGGTAACTGTACCTGCTCCCTTATTGGAAAGTAGTTCATCACGGAAATATGTTCCTGTGACTACTACACCAATTAGTGAGGAAGCTAATGATGATGATCATGTAACTTCAAATCAAGTTGCTACCGAACCTCATAGGTAAACCAGAGTGAGATCCGCACCAGAGTGGTACGGTAATCCTGTTCTGGAGGTCATGTTACTTGACCATGACGAGCCTACGAACTATGAGGAAGCGATGATGAGCCCAGATTCCGCGAAATGGCTTGAGGCCATGGAATCTGAGATGAGATCCATGTATGAGAACAAAGTATGGACTTTGATTGACTTTCCCATTGATCGACGAGCCATTGAGATTAAATGGATCTTTAAGAGGAAGACGGACGCTGATAGTAGTGTTACTATCTACAAAGCTAGAATTGTCGCAAAAAGGTTTTCGACAAGTTCAAGGTGTTGACCATGATGAGAATTTCTCACTCGTATCTATGCTTAAGTTTGTCCAAATCATGTTAGCTATTGCCGCATTTTATGAAATCTGGCAAATGGATAAACAAAACTGCATTCCTTAATGGATTTATTAAAGAAGAGTTGTATATGATGCAACCAGAAGGTTTTGTCAATCCTAAAGGTGCTAACAAAATATGCCAGCTCCAGTGATCCATCTATGGACTGGTGCAAGCATCTCAGAGTTGGAATATATGCTTTGATAAGTTGATCAAACCATGTAGTTTTATACAGACTTGCGGTGAAGCCTTTTTTTACAAGAAAGTGAGTGGGAGCACTACAGCATTTCTAATAAGTATATCTGAAAGACATATTATTGATCGGAGATAATGTAGAATTATTCTACAAAGCATAAAGGAATGTTTGAAAGGAGTTTTTCAAAGAAAGACCTCGGTGAAGCTGCTTACATATTGAGCATCAAGATCTATACAGATAGATCAAGACACTTGATAAGTTTTTCAATGAGTACATACCTTGACAAGATTTTGAAGTAGTTCAAAATGGAACAGTCAAAGAAGGAGTTCTTGCCTGTGTTACAAAGGTGTGAAGTTGAGTAAGACTCAAAACCCGACCACGTCAGAAGATAGAGAGAGAATGAAAGTCATTCCCTATGCCTCAGCCATAGGTTCTATAAAGTATGCCATGCTGTGTACCAGACCTATTGTATACCCTGCCTGAGTTTGGCAAGGGAGTACAATAGTGATCTAGGAGTAGATCACTGGACATTGGTCAAAATTATCCTTAGTGGAATAAGGATATGTTTCTCGATTATGGAGGTGACAAAAGGTTCGTCGTAAAGGGTTACGTCGATGCAAGTTTTTACACTGATCCAGATGACTCTAAGTCTCAATCTGGATACATATTAAAAGTGGAGCAATTAGCTAGAGTAGCTCCATGCAAAGCATTGTTGACATAGAAATTTGCAAAATACTTACGGATCTAAATGTGGCAGACCCGTTGACTAAACTTCTCTCACAAGCAAAACATGATCACACCTCAGTACTCTTTGGGTGTTAATTACATAAGCGATGTGAACTAGATTATTGACTCTAGTAAACCCTTTGGGTGTTGGTCACATGTCAATGTGAACTATGGGTGTTAATCACATGGTGATGTGAACTATTGATGTTAAATCACATGGCGATGTGAACTAGATTATTGACTCTAGTGCAAGTGGGAGACTGAAGGAAATATGCCCTAGAGGCAATAATAAAGTTATTATTTATTTCCTTATATCATGATAAATGTTTATTATTCATGCTAGAATTGTATTAACCGGAAACATAATACATGTATGAATACATAGACAAACAGAGTGTCACTAGTATACCTCTATTTGACTAGCTCGTTGATCAAAGATGGTTATGTTTCCTAACCATAGACATGAGTTGTCATTTGATTAACGGGATCACATCATTAGGAGAATGATGTGATTGACTAGACCCATTCCGTTAGCATAGCACTTGATCGTTTAGTTTGTTGCTATTGCTTTATTCATGACTTATACATGTTCCTATGACTATGAGATTATGCAACTCCCGTTTACCGGAGGAACACTTTGTGTGCCACCAAATGTCACAATGTAACTGGGTGATTATAAAGGTGCTCTACAGGTGTCTCCAAAGGTACTTGTTGGGTTTGCGTATTTCAAGATTAGGATTTGTCACTCCGATTGTCGGAGAGGCATCTCTAGGCCCACTCGGTAATACACATCACTATAAGCCTTGCAAGCATTGCAACTCATGAGTTAGTTGCGGGATGATGTATTACAGAACGAGTAAAGAGACTTGCCGGTAACGAGATTGAACTAGGTATTGAGATACCGACGATCGAATCTCGGGCAAGTAACATACCGATGACAAAGGGAACAACGTATGTTGTTATGCGGTCTGACCGATAAAGATCTTCATAGAATATGTAGGAGCCAATATGGGCATCCAGGTCCCACTATTGGTTATTGACAAGAGAGATGTCTCGGTCATGTCTACATAGTTCTCAAACCCGTAGGGTCCGCACGCTTAACGTTCGTTGATGATATAGTACTATGAGTTATGTATGTTGGTGACCGAATGTTGTTCGGAGTTTTGGATGAGATCACAGATATGACGAGGAACTCCAGAATGGTCTGGAAGTAAAGATTGATATTTGGATAGTAGTGTTTGATCTCCGGAAGGGTTCCGGAATTCATCGGAAGGGGTTCCGGATGTTTCCCGAAATGTTTGGGCACGAGAACACTTTATCTGGGCCAAAGGGGAAAGCCCACGAGGCTTTTGGAAAGTGCAAAAGGAAGTTTTGCGGAGACTAGAGGCTAGACGCCAGGAACCCTGGCGTCTAGGGGGTAGACGCCGGGAACCCTGGCGTCTAGCCCTGGAGTCCGAGAAGGACTCTTGCCTTTCGGGTAAAAAAAACCGACTTTGAGGAGGCTTTTACTCCAAGTTTCGACCCCAGGGCTCAACATATAAATAGAGGGGTAGGGCTAGCACCAAAGACACATCAAGAAACACCAAGCCGTGTGCCGGCAACCCCGTCCCCTCTAGTTTATCCTCCGTCATAGTTTTCGTAGTGCTTAGGCGAAGCCCTGCGGAGATTGTTCTTCACCAACACCGTCACCACGTCGTCATGCTGCCGGAACTCATCTACTACTTCGCCCCTCTTGCTGGATTGAGAAGGCGAGGACGTCACCAAGCCGAACGTGTGCAGAACTCGGAGGTGTCGTGCTTTCGGTGCTTGGATCGGTCGGATCGTGAAGACGTACGACTACATCAACCGCGTTGATATAAAGCTTCCGCGAACGGTCTACGAGGGTACGTAGACAACACTCTCCCCTCTCGTTGCTATGCATCACCATGATCTTGCGTGTTTGTAGGAATTTTTTTGAAATTACTATGTTCTCCAACACGAATCACATAGAGTATTCTAACAAATTCCAAATCATTTATGGATCTCTCAAAAGGTGTGTACATCAAGGATGATTGTGGTAAACTAACAAGAAAAGACTCAAATAATACAATACGCTCCAAGCAAGACACATATCATGTGGCGAATAAAAATATAGCTCCAAGTAAAGTTACCGATAGAAGTAGACGAAAGAGGGGATGCCTTCCGGGGCATCCCCAAGGTTTGGCTTTTATGTGTCCATAGATTATCTTGGGGGTTCCATGGGCATCCCCAAGCTTAGGCTCTTGCCACTCCTTGTTCCATAATCCATCAAATCTTTACCCAAAACTTGAAAACTTCACAACACAAAACTTAAAGTAGAAAATCTCATGAGCTCCGTTAGCAAAAGAAAATAAAAGACCACTTCAAGGTACTGTAATGAACTCATTCTTTATTTATATTGGTGTTATACCTACTATATTCCAACTTCTCTATGGTTTATAAACTATTTTACTAGCCATAGATTCATCAAAGTAAGCAAACAACACACGAAAAGGTGTTATACCTATTGTAGCTTTTAGTTAGTTTAATTTACATGCTTGTAGTAGTAATTAAAAAGAAAACCCAAAAATATTTCTTGTTCTTCTTTTGCTTGTTGGGAGCTTTCCCGTGTAAATAGTTTTATTTCTTTCCTTTTCTTTGGGGGTCGATAGGAGAAGACCATAATTAAATTGTTGAAGTGGCTCTTATATGCATTATTGTTGATCTGACAAAAGAGCCCATATTGCCTTGTTTTCTCCTGTTTAGTGAATGCTTGCAGATTCCATCTTAGTCCAATGCACGTGCACTATTATTATTATTCACACTATTCAGTCGTGCAAGTGAAAGGCAATTATGATGTTATATGATGGACTGGCTGAGATGAGAAAAGCTGGTATGAACTTGACCTCTTTTGTTTTTGTAAATATGATTAGTTCATCGTTCCTGATTCGGCCTATTATGAATAAACACATTTGCAATGACAACTAGAGATCATAGTTTCTTGTGCCATGCTTGATTAGCTATGAGTTATAATGGTTTACCTTGCGTGCCAAAGTGCTATTGAGATAGTTATGATGTGGTATGACAGGGTGGTATCCTCCTCTGAATGATTTAAGTGACTTGACTTGGCACATGTTCACGCATGTAGTTGAAACAAAATCAACATAGCCTTCACGATATTTATGTTCATGGTGGATTATATCCTACTCATGCTTGCATTTGGTGTTGATTAATTTTAATGCAAGTTCATGACTGTTGTCGCTCTCTAGCTGGTCGCTTCCCAGTATTTTGCTAGCCTTCACCTGTACTAAGCAGGAATACTGCTTGTGCATCCAAACTCCTTAAACCCCAAAGTTGTTCCACATGAGTCCACTATACCTACCTATATACGGTATCTACCTGCCGTTCCAAGTTAATTTGTATGTGCCAAACATTAAACCTTCAAATAAATATCCTGTTTTGTATGCTCGAATAGCTCATGTATCAACTAGGGATGTCTGTATCTTCCATGTTAGGCGGGTTATTATCAAGAGGAGTGGACTCCGCTCCTCACTCATGAGATAAATGGCTGGTCACCAGGATGCCCAGTCCCATGCTTTATGCAAACTAAATCAAAATAATTGCAAACAAAACTCCCCCTAGGACTCTTGTTAGTTGGAGGCACTCGTTGTTTCAAGCAAGCCATGGATTGATGCTTGTTGGTGGAAGGGGGAGTATAAACTTTACCATTCTGTTTGGGAACCGCCTATAATGTGTGTAGCATGGAAGATATCGCCATCTCTTGGTTGTTATGTTAATAATGAAAGTATACCGCTCAAAATATTATTCACCTCTATTTCAAAGCCGAGCTCTGGCACCTCTACAAATCCCTGCTTCCCTCTGCGAAGGGCCTATCTATTTACTTTTATGCTGAGTCATCATCCTCTTATTAAAAAGCACCAGTTGGAGAGCACTGCTGTCATTTGCATTCATTATTGTTAGTTTACATTGAGTATGACTTGACTGGATCTCTTTTACCATGAATTACAATGTCTAGTCAGTCCTTGGTCTTTAAAGGTGCTCTGCATTTATGTTTTGCGGTCTCAGAAAGGGCTAGCGAGATACCATCTTGTTATATCATATTATGATTGTTTTGAGAAAGTGTTGTCATCCGAGATTTATTATTATGCCTCGCTAGTTGATTATGCTATTGATATGAGCAAACTTGAGACCTATGCGTTATTGCAAATGTGGTTAGTTATAATCTTTGCTGAAAACTTGAATGTTGGCTTTACATATTTACAACAACAAGAGCAAACAGAGTTTGTAAAAGTTTTTCTTTATCACGTTCAGTTTTTCAACTGAATTGCTTGAGGACAAGCAAAGATTTAAGCTTAGGGGGAGTTGATACATCTCCAACGTATCTACTTTTCCAAACACTTTTTCCCTTGTTTTGGAATCTAACTTGCATGATTTGAATGGAACTAACCCGGACTGGCGTTGTTTTCAGCAGAATTACCATGGTGTTATTTATGTGCGGGAGCAAACATTCTCGGAATGACCTGAAACTTCACGGAGCCACTTTTCAGAAAATAAGAAAAATACCTGCAAAAGATGAAGGCCAGGGGCCCCACCACCTCCCCACGAGGTTGGGGGGCGCGCCTGCCCCCCTAGGGCGCGCCCCCCTACCTTGTGGGCCCCCTGTTGACTCTCCGACTCCAACTCCACCTCCATATATTGAGTTTCGGTGAGAGAAAAATCAGGGAGAAGAAATCATCACGTTTTACGATACGGAGCCGCCGCTAAGCCGTAAAACCTCTCGGGAGGGCTGATCAGGAGTCCGTTCGGGGCTCCGGAGAGGGGAATCCGTCGCCATCGTCATCATCAACCATCCTTCATCACCAATTTCATGATGCTCACCGCCGTGCATGAGTAATTCAATTGTAGGCTTGCTGGACGGTGATGGGTTGGATGGGATCTATCATGTAATCGAGTTAGCTTTGTTAGGGTTTGATCCCTAGTGTCCACTATGTTCTAAGATTGATGTTGCTATGACTTTGGTATGCTTAATGCTTGTCACTAGGGCCTGAGTGCCATGATTTCAGATCTGAACATATTATGTTTTCATCAATATATGAGTGTTCTCGATCCTATCTTGCAAGTCTATAGTCACCTATTATGTGTTATGATCCGTTAACCCCGAAGTGACAATAATCGGGATACTTACCGGTGATGACCGTAGTTTGAGGAGTTCATGTATTCACTATGTGTTAATGCTTTGTTCCGGTACTCTATTAAAAGGAGGCCTTAATATCCCTTAGTTTCCATAAGGACCCCGCTGCCACGGGAGGGTAGGACAAAAGATGGCATGCAAGTTCTTTTCCATAAGCACGTATGACTATATTCGGAATACATGCCTACATTATATCAATGAACTAGAGCTAGTTCTATGTCACCCTAGGTGATGACTGTTACATGATGAACCGCATCCGGAATAATTCTCCATCACTGATCCATTGCCTACGAGCTTTCCATATATTGTTCTTCGCTTATTTACTTTCCCGTTGCTATTGCTATCATCACTACAAAACACCAAAAACATTACTTTTACTACTGTTACCTTTTGCTACCATTACCACTACTATCATATTACTTTGCTACTAAACACTTTGCTGCAGATATTAAGTTTCCAGGTGTGGTTGAATTGACAACTCAGCTGCTAATACTCGAGAGTATTCTTTGGCTCCCCTTGTGTCGAATCAATAAATTTGGGTTGAATACTCTACCCTCGAAAACTGTTGCGATCCCCTATACTTGTGGGTTATCAAGACTATTTTCTGGCGCCGTTGCCGGGGAGCATAGCTCTATTCTTTGATTCACTTGGGATATATATCTGCTTATCATTATGAAGAACTTGAGAGATCCAAAAACCAAGATCTATCCATCAACTACAAGGGGAGGTAAGGAACTGCCATCTAGCTTTGCACTTGATTCACCTTCTGTTATGAGTAAGTTTGTGACACCTACACCTGCTTCTGCTATTCGTTCTGATATGTCGCATGTTATTGATGATGCCACTTCTGCTATGCATGATACTTATGATGAAACTACATCTATGCCTGATACTACTGTGCCACTTAGTGATTTCCTTGATGAACAAATTGCTAGGGCTAGAGAGATTGAAAATATTGAATCTGATGATACTGATGAAAGTGATGATGAAGAATCACTTGTTATTCCTAAGGGTTATGTTTTTGATCAAGAAGCTTCTTTCGCTATCTTAGCTTGCGAAAATAGAAATGAACTAAAAAGGTTATTAGCTAAATGGAGTAAGCAATCTCTAAGTGCTAGAATGAAACCTGACCCTGCTTTTGCTACTTCACCTATCTGTGTTACTGATAAGGATTATGAATTCTCTATTGATCCTGATATAATTACTTTAGTTGAATCTGATCCTTTTCATGGTTATGAATCTGAAACTGTTGTGGCACATCTTACTAAATTGATTGATATAGCTACCCTGTTTACTAAAGATGAGAGAACTCATTACTTTTACATCCTTAAAATATTTCCGTTCTCATTAAAGGGTGATGCTATGATATGGTATAATTCTCTTGATCCTGGTTGTATGCTGTCGGTAGGAACGACACCTATGGGATCACAAGAATCCCTACTACGGTTGCGGGGCGCGGGGTCGTGAGAAGAGCGGATCAAACAGATAGCACACGGTTCGTTTATCCAGGTTCGGGCCGCGGGGATGCGTAAAACCCTACTCCTGCTTTGGTGGATTGTATATCTGTGTTCTTGAGCTAGCTATGGGGCGTGAGGAGCTCCAAAAAGCCGAATCCCCCTCCTGGTCGCCTCGGGCCTCCTTTTATAGGAAAAGGGGTTGCCACAGTAGCACTAGGAGGTGGAAAGGGAGCAGTGATGTGAGGTTATCCCTCGCATTACATGACAAGGCGCTTTTAATGCGTCTTGCCCAGGTGTCCTTGCTTTATCGGGGATGGGGGAGAGCCCTGTCTCGTCCGTCTCCGCTCCCTCTCGCGTCGACACGCGCCCTGGCCAGCGGCGCCCGCGGTGCCATGTAGGCAAGCAGGCAGCTGAGGTGGCACAGTGGTGGGTCTCCACGAAGATCTGCATGCCGCCCTGCAGGTGCTTGCCCAGCTGGTTGGGTCGGCAGCTGCATGCGAATGGCGGTGGAGGTTTGACTGGCATGGGCCTGATGGTGGCCCAATGGGTGTTCTTGGCAAGGGCCTTGCCGGGGCCCCGGCAAGGGTCTTGCCGTGGCGCCTGCTGTCATCCCCGGAAAGGCTCTTACCGGGGGCCTTGTGGTCCTCCTTGGTTGGGATCCCGCCAAGGATCATCATCTTCTAAAGGGTGTATCTGAGCTCGAATGTCTTCACAAAGATCTGCATGCCACCACGGGGATGTCTCCCGAATCCTTGCCCCATGGGGGCAGTGGACTGAAGGGTGACTCACTCTGTAGGTGTGGGGCGAGCTGCCACAGCAAGGGTCTTGCCGGGTTTGCTAAAACCGCCTCCCGGCAAGGATCTTGCCGGGGGGGTCCGCTTCGTCCCCTTTGCTCTTTGTGGTCTTGGTCTTGGCGTCATTCTGCTTCTCCTGAGCTTCGGCCTTACCTTGGCTCACCTCCCTTGCCTTGCTCAGTGTGGTGGTGCCCATGGCTCAGACTGCCCGTGCACAGTTATAGGGGTACCAAAAGTGCACCCCTCTTTTTGTACACCGACAGGATCCCCCGGGCCTGGGCCACACGTAAGCGCAATCGCGTCGTTGGGCTAGGCCCAAAAACAGTGCGCGGGCAGGCAGGGCGGTTTTTACCGCGGTAAGTCTCTTCGCGCGCTGCGCTTCCCATGCTTCCCGCGCGTGGCGCGGCGTGGGGAGGCGTGTGTGACGTGGGCGGCATGCGTGGGGTTGCTTCCCGCGGGCATGCGTCACATCACAGTTAATGTGAAAGGAGGCGGCCGCGTTTTTCCCCCATAAGAAGGAATAACCGTGGGCGCGCTGCTCACTTTCTCCTCTTCCCTCGTGCCTTTTCCGATCTCAGAGACGCCGTTCCCTTTCTTCCTTCCTTCCTTCCTACGCTTTCGCTGTTGCCCACCGCCGCTGCTTTGCCATCCCCCTTCCTCAACCCTCTGAACTTCTTGGTCGCCATGGCTCCCAAATTCGCCAAGGGCAAGGGGGTGGCTAAGGGCGCCGAGACGGTGGAGCCGCCGGAGAGCGCGCTGTCGGGGGACCGGACGAAGTCCGCCTTCTTCTTCCCCTCGACGGTTGATGTTCAAGAGCTCCGGGCCTCCTTCAAGCCCCTATGGGGGGTGAAGACGGGGGGAGAGGGTTCGGGACACCCGGCGACGCGCATCATTCCTGCCACTTGCATTGATCCTGCCTCAAATCGGTACCCCTTCTTTGTTGATTACTTTTCTTGCGGGTTATGCCCTCCTTTCTCCGATTTCTTCTGCGACATTATGCGCACCTTCGGCTTTTGCCTCTTGGATTTTACTCCGAATGCGGTGGCATGCATGGCTTTCTTCGCGCATCTTTGCGAAGGCTTTGCCGGGGTGCGGCCCAACACGGCGCTCTTCCGCCATTACTTCTTCCCTCGAATCCAGTCGGGAGGAGCCGTCTCCGGTTGCGTCACCTGGATCTCAAGATCCAAGGGGGCGTACCCGGACGGTGCCGTGAAGGAGAGGTGGGAGGAATGGCGTGGCCGGTGGTGCTGGATTGAAGATGAAAACCCGCTGGAATTCTGCAAGGTCCGCCGAGCGCCGCCGGTCCGCGGCAGCGATTGGAGCGATGTCGACGCCGCCGATGGGAGGCTCACCGTCGCCACCACCAGGATTCTCCGGCTCACCCAGGCCAGACACACCCTTGAGATGATCGGGGCGGACTTCATTCGCCGCCGGATCGCCTTGTTGCACAGCAAGGGGAGGCCAGCTTGGCTCTTCATGAACCCGGCTGACATCATGCGACTCCGCCCCGGCCTCGATCACAACTTCACAGTGCTGGTGCATGCCCACTTCTGCCAGCGGCTTTTCTAGCTTGATGTGTGTTGCGATGGCGAGGTCGAGCGGACCGGCAAGGCCGCGAGGGCTGCCGCAAAGGTTGGCAAGGCCCTCAAGGGGCCATTTTTCAAGCTGCCAGCGGGGGTGGTCCCGTTGTGCAACAAGTCGCGTTGATCCGAGATCATCGCCATGATGCCGGACTGTAATGCGCACGGCCCTGTCCTGAGCTGGAAGGAGCTGAAGGTCGAGGATGTGCAGCAATTCTTTGACACCCTGATCGAGGTGTACGTCAATGCCTACGCCGAGTGGTGGCTTATCATGGACACCACCCAGGCAGAGCTGGACTACATCGCCACCAGGGCGAGGGAGGCACAGCTTGCCATGGAGGCCGGTAGTGCCGGGGGCGTGGAGGACATGGCCGCAACGGCGGTGGAGGAAGAGGAGCTCTCCCGGTGGGCGGCGGCCTCCAGGGAGGCCAGCAGCGCCAACACTGGATCTCCGCTCGTCAAACACGTGGCCGACGAGTCGTCGGGGGAGGAGGAGGACACGGCAGCGGGCTCGACGCCAACCAGGGGAAGAGGGCGAGTCCCGCGGCGGGCTGGCTCCGGTGAGCCGGTCCGGCCCGGTAGGGCTGCGCGGCCTCAATTGACCCTGGAGGGGTCTAGGCACCACACGAGGGCCACGGCAGCCAAGAGGCTGACGAAGGCCGCTGAGAAGAAGAAGACAATAGCCCCTTCCTCATCCGGGCCTGCACAAACCCCGCCGCCTCCTTCGCCTCCTCCGGCAGGCGTCGACTCGGATGATGATGTGGAGCTCCCTTTTGATCTCGGGCCTCTCAGCCCGGAGAGGAAAAGGAAACTGGTAGAGGAGGAGGAGGCGGATGACGAGTAAGTTCTCTGTTCCTTACTGTCATTTCCAATTCCTTGAATTGGGTCGCTTGTCTTGATCCATTTTTGCTTCCGTAGGGAGATAAAGACGTTGGCCCAGAGGGCGAAGAGGGCGAGGACCTCGGCGAGCAGCCAGCCCCTGGCTGGGGCTTCAAAGACACCACTGGTGGTGCTGAGCAGCCCGGACGGCAGCCCCCGGCGCAGCCCCCGGCGTAAGTTCGTCACCCTCTTCTAACTCGACATGTGGTAGGTGCTCGATGCCATGACGCTGACCTTGCCGGGTTTGCAGGAGGGGAGTGGCAGTAGGAGGAGCCACAGAGGGCTACTCCCAACACACCACCCCCATCGACTACGCCGCCGCGGAGGGCGTCCTCGGCAAGGGCATCAGGCACGGAGCTCACACCCATGGAGGAAGAGGGGAACTTGGGCGCTGGTGGCTCTGCCACGGCGCCAAATGCTGGCGGAGAGGGGACTTCTGCTTCACAGCCTGGCATTGGTGAGTCGCCTGTCCTTCGTCTCTGTTTTTCCCTTATTCTTTTCTTGGCTTCATTGCTCCCGTTGCTGCCCAGGCCCTCCTTCAACAGGTATGGAGGACGTGGATACCGTTGCTGGGAACATTGCTGAGGAGGCCGCCAAGGATGTTGCCGAGGACACCGCGGCGGGGGCCGCCAAGGCGACCGGCGAGGCTTCTGCCGAGGGCACCAGCGGTGGACCTGCCGGTGGGGCCGGCAAGGCCTCTGCCGAGGGAGAGGTGGTGGGTGACCAGCCTCCCTCCTCCT
Organism: Triticum urartu; assembly: GCF_003073215.2. Lineage (NCBI taxonomy): Eukaryota > Viridiplantae > Streptophyta > Magnoliopsida > Poales > Poaceae > Triticum > Triticum urartu. The sequence continues at coordinate 110,155,551 of NC_053028.1, forward strand.
CAACCTCGGGCCCCGGCAGGTATCTGAAGGTGGGCGACGATCTCTTCGTCCACCTCCCAGGGGCATCAAGCCGGGCGCCCGCCGAAGGGGAAGTTTTCGACGGCGAGGTGCTTGCCGCCACCGGGCTCGAGGTGGTTGATGAGCCGGGGGTTGGTGGCGACGGTTCCCTAGAAGAGCAGCTTTTCCGTGCCATGGGGGCCAATTTTCGAAAGCTCCAAGTGCTCTACCGTGCTCGCCTCGACAAGGTCAAGTCCAGGATGGCAACGGTGGACAACGCGGAGGTGGACTTCAAGGCGCGCGTTGCCGAGACGCAGACCTGGTTCCACCAGGCTCGCGAGGAGCAGAGGGCCTTCCAGGAGAAATTGGCCGAGCGCGATGTGGAGCTCACCATGAAGATGGCTGACATTGAGAAGGCCCAGGAAAAGGCGGCGAACTTGGCTGCCGCGGCCGAGGCCGCCCGGAACTAGCATCAAGCCACCTTGAATTCCCAGGAAGAGGACCTCACCGCGCGCGAGGCGAAGCTTGCCACAGCGCTCCGTGGCAAGGATGAGGAGCTCGAGGCCCTTGTCGCGCGGCAGACTCGCGAGCTGGAGCAGAGGCACAAGGAGGCACTCGATGCCCAGGCTCTGGCCCATGCCGGCAAGGTAAGGGAGTTGGAGGTGGCGCAGGAAGAGCTAAAGGAGCAGGCCCTCAAGCTGTCCAACGAGAAGAGCACGCTCAACAGCGCCTTGGTGGAGGCGCAAGGAGCGGTCATCAGCAGGCTGGAGAGCTCTCTGAAGCGCAAAACTCCGTCAGAGACCTCAAGCTAAAGCTGGAGGATCTCGAGAAGATGCTGTCGGAGAGCAGGGCTCGGGAGGAGACCTTGACCAGGAGCCTGGAGGAGGAGAAGCAGCTACGGGCGAACGAGGCCGCCTCCCACCAGGATTATGTGGCGGGCGAGAACAGGTGGATCAGCCGCCTGGAGGAGGTCGCCGGTAGGGTCACCTCGTAGTTGGCCACCATGGGGATGCCACACGTGAGGTACGCCCTTGAGCGCAGCGGGACCGTCAACACCAAGTTGACCCTGTTCTTCGAGGGCGTCCTCGGAGCCTTGGCGTACTTCACTCCAACAGGGCAGCCACGCTGGCCGAGGAGGCCCGGCGACTCTGCCGGAGGGTCGTGACCAAGGTCCTCACCAAGATGGCGTACTAGAATCCCGATCTTGACTTCACGGCCACGATGAAGAGCTTGCCGGATGGTGCTGACCTCACGGTGCTCAAGGAGCGCATCAAGCCCATCACCGATTGCATCAACGAAATCAAGAGGGTGGAAGGCCAGCGCCGGGATTAGGCATCCTGTTCCTCTTTGCCGCTGCGGGTTCCCGACCAAGACAAATTTTATCTTTAGTTAGAACCGCAGCTATGATGTGATGTAATATAACTTTGAAGTAATCTTAATTTTTATGCATGTTATTTCCCCGTTCTATTCCTCTTTGTATGCGTGCCCTACATCGATCGGGAAGTCTTGCCGGCGCAGAAGCCCCTAGCGGCGTTTTGGGGACGGATCCCCATGGCCAGCCGGGTACGCGTGCTGCCGGACGAGCCACCTTTCCGTTCTGAACGCGGCCGCTCGAACTGTCGAGCTTGACTCGAGTCAGAATCGGGGGCGTTGCAGATCGCGGAAGGCTACTCTGCCATTCTCGACGCAGACGCTTGAGCTGTTGAGCGGACTCGAAACAGGGCAAGGGCATTGCCAATCGTGGTAGAGCCCCCTGGCGTGCAGGTTTCTCATACAAAGCAAATATCTCCGGGGGGAATAACCTCAAATAAGAAGGGTAGCCCAAATAAGGGTTCAATGCAACTTAGCTTCTGTTTGCGATCGCTCGAGTGTCGATCTTCTGGCCTCCTTTCTTCTTCAAGGGTCACGAAGATGAAGGAGTGTCGGGCTAACTGCTAGAGCCGATTCTCACAACTGAGCCCCCCTACCTGGCGCGCCAAAGATGTCGGTGGGAACGACACCTATGGGATCACAAGAAGAGCGGATCAAACAGATAGCACACGGTTCGTTTATCCAAGTTCAGGCCGCGGGGATGCGTAAAACCCTACTCCTGCTTTGGTGGATTGTATATCTGTGTTCTTGAGCTAGCTATGGGGCGTGAAGAGCTCCAAAAAGTGTCTAGTGATGCGAGGTTATCCCTCGTATTACATGACAAGGCGCATTTAATGCGTCTTGCCCAGGTGTCCTTGCTTTATCGGGGACGGGGGAGAGCCCTATCTCGTACGTCGCCGCTCCCTTTCGCGTCAACACGCGCCCTGGCCAGCGGCACCCGCGGTGCCATGTAGGCAGGAAGGCAGCTGAGGTGGCGCAGTGGTGGGTCTCCATGAAGATCTGCATGCTTCCACGCAGGTGCCTGCCCAGCTGGTTGGGTCGGCAGTTGCATGCGAACGGCGATGGAGGTTTGACTGGCGTGGGCCTGATGGTGGCCCAACGGGTGTTCTTGGCAAGGGCCTTGCTGAGGCCCCAGCAAGGGTCTTGCCGTGGCGCCTGCTGTCATCCCCGGCAAGGCTCTTGCCGGGGGCCTTATGGTCCTCTTTGGCTGGGATCCCGCCAAGGATCATCATCTTCTGAAGGGTGTATCTGATCTCGAATGTCTTCACAAAGATCTGCATGCCACCACGGGGATGTCTCCCGAATCCTTACCCCCATGGGGGTAGTGGACTCAAGGGTGACTCACTCCGTAGGTGTGGGGCGAGCTGCCACGGCAAGGGTCTTGCCGGGTTTATTAAAACCGCCTCCCGGCAAGGATCTTGCCGGGGGGGTCCGTTTCGTCCCCTTTGCTCTTTGTGGTCTTGGTCTTGGCGTCGTTCTGCTTCTCCTGAGCTTCGGCCTTACCTTGGCTCACCTCCCTTGCCTTGCTCAGTGTGGTGGTGCCCGTGGCTCAGACTGCCCGTGCACAGTTATAGGGGTACAAAAAGCGCACCCCTCTTTTTGTACACCGACATATGCGTAGTCCCCAGGATATGATTTATTACTTCTCTGCTAATTGTTTCCCTTCTCATAAGAAACAAGCTGCTTTAAGGGATATATATAATTTTATGCAAATTAAAGAAGAGAGTCTCCCACAAGCTTGGGAGAGGCTTCTCCAATTACTTAATGCTTTGCCTGTTCATCCTCTTAAGAAAACTGAAATACTTGATATCTTTTATAATGGACTAACCGATGCCTCCGGAGATTACCTGGATAGCTGTGGTGGTTCTATTTTCAGGGAAAGAACACCGGATGAAGCTGAAATTCTATTGAATAATATGTTGACAAATGAAAATAATTGGACACCTCCGGAGCCAATTCCTAAGCCTATTCCTAAACCAACTCCGAAGAAGAGGGCTATTCTATTTCTCATTCCTGAAGATATGCAAGAGGCAAAGAAATCTGTGAAAGAAAAAGGTATTAAAGCTGAAGATGTTAAGAATTTACCTCCTATTAAAGAAATACATGGTCTTAATTTACCGCCTTTTGAAGAAACATATAATCCAAATCCTTCTCCTATTGAAGAAACTCATGGTCTTGATAACCCGACACAGGTAGTAAAGGTAAATTCTCTCTATATATATGATAAAGCTGAAATCCCATTTACTAAATTTGCTAGCCCATGCTTAGATGAGTTTGATAAATTTATGGCTAAGCAAGAAGACTTTAATTCTTATTTTGGTAGACAATTGAAATACAATTCAAATATGCTTGAACACTTGGGTGATTATATGGCTAATGTCAAAGGTGAACTTAAACTTATTAGTAAACATGCTTCTATGGTTACCACTCAAGTAGAACAAGTACTTAAAACTCAAAATGATTTGCTCAATGAATTGAATAGTAAAGATAATGATAATGTTGTTAGAGTGGCTACTAGAACTGGTAGAATGACTCAGGAACCTTTGTATCCTGAAGGCCGCCCTAAGAGAATTGAGCAAGATTCTCAGAGAAATAATATAGATGTACCTAGTTCTTCTAAAAAGAAGAAAAAGAAAAATGATAGGACTTTGCATGCTTCTAGTGAACCTATTGTTGAAACACCTGAGAATCCAAATGATATTTCTATTTCTGATGCTGAAACACAATCTGGTAATGAACCTAAAACTAGTGGTAATGCTAATGATAATGTTCATAATGATGCTCAACTTAGTAATGATAATGATGTAGAAATTGAACCTGTTGTTGATCTTGATAACCCACAATCAAAGAATCAACGTTATGATAAGAAAGATTTTGTTGCTAGGAAACATGGTAAAGAAAGAGAGCCTTGGGTTCAGAAACCCATGCCTTTTCCTCCCAAACCATCCAAGAAAAAGGATGATGAGGATTTTGAGCGCTTTGCTGAAATGATTAGACCTATCTTTTTGCGTATGCGATTAACCGATATGCTCAAAACCAATCCTTATGCTAAGTACATGAAAGATATTATTACAAATAAAAGAAAGATACCGGAAGCTAAAATTTCCACCATGCTTGCTAATTATACTTTTAAGGGTGGAATACCAAAGAAACTTGGAGATCCAGGAGTACCCACTATACCATGCTCCATTAAAAGAAATTAAGTTAAAACTGCTTTATGTGATCTTGCAGCCGGTGTTAGTGTTATGTCTCTCTCTTTATATCGTAGACTTGATTTTAATAAGTTGACACCTACTGAAATATCTTTGCAAATGGCTGATAAATCAACTGCTATACCTGTCGGTATTTGTGAGGATGTGCCTGTTGTAGTTGCAAATGTTACTATTTTTAACGGACTTTGTTATTCTTGATATTCCCGAGAACGATAGTATGTCTATTATTCTTGGAAGACCCTTTTTGAATACTGCAGGGGCTGTTATTGATTGCACTAAAGGCAATGTCACTTTTCATGTTAATGGTAATGAGCATACGGTACACTTTCCGAGGAAACAACCTCAAGTTCATAGTATCAACTCCATTGGAAAAATTCCATCGATTATATTTGGAGGTTTTGAATTTCCTCTTCCTATTTTCAAGAAGAAATATGATATTCTTATTATTCGGGATGTGCATATCCCCGTTGAGGTAACATAGTGTTATTTGAAATTTCTCCGGTTCCATGTTATTCGGAATGAGTTCGTTAACAAGACTTGATCAACCTTGTTAGTGGATTCCTTTTGATGATCATGAGAAGGATGAAACTAGAAGGCACAACCTTCTGTACCCCACTTTTACTTTCTGTTATTTATATTAAATAAAATTAAAATAAATATTTTTCTGTCTGTTATCTGATTATCCGTGCAATATAAAAATACCTCGAAAATAAAAGTTCTCCAAATGCTCTAAAATTTAAATATGATTTTTTTTCCAGAATATTTGAGAATATTTGGCATTGAGAAGACAGCAGGGGGGCCAACCACCTGCCCATGAGAGTGGAGGGCGCGCCCTACCCCCCTGGGCGCGCCCCCCTACCTCGTGGGCCCACGGTAGCCCTCCTCCACTTATTCCTGCACCCACACACACTTCATCTTCCTCCCCCAAACATGAATATCCAGCTCAAACCCGAGTCCAAGCTCATTTTGCTGCTATTTTCGATCTCCTTGCTCAAAGCACCTCTCACAAAACTGCTTGGGGAGATTGTTCCTTGGTATATGACTCCTCCATTGGTCCAATTAGTTTTTGTTCTAGTGCTTTATTCATTGCAAAATTTTGCTGCTTAGGTGACCCTGTTCTTGAGCTTGCATGTCAAATTTATATGGTCAAAAGTAGTTTTCATGCATGATATAGGCCCTAGGACCTTGTAGGAGTAGTTGCTATCAATATTATTGAGTTTGGTTTACTTTTATTTTGAAGTTACTAAAAATTTCAGAATTTTTCAGAAAATGATGAGGAGACTATTGAGGGGCTCATCGAGCCAAAGCTCGAAGGAAAAGGCACCGAAGCCTAAGTATAATTTGCCGCGCACCCCAGAGGTTCGGGCGTGTGAATGGCCTTCCGATGATTTCTAGAGAGCAGCCGGTATTTATGAAGATTTTCATGAATTGGCTAGGAATGCAGGCCTCACTGCTTTCCTCCACGACCAATGCGATCAGTATCTCTTACTCACAAATACCTTTGTGCAAAACTTTCATTTCCATTCTAGGAATTCGCCACCTATGGTGGAGTTTCATTTATATGATGAGCATAAGGAGATGTCACTTTATGATTTTTGTCAGATTTGTTTAGTCCCTTTTGAGGGCAAGACTGAAGAACCACATCATGATGATGTGGAGGGGTTTATTGATACTATCACTGTAGGGGAAACTAGGAAGGTTTCCGATGCACGAATCACTAGCATACATTTTCCTGTTTTACGTTACTTTGCATTATTTGCTAGTCGTTGCTTAATTGGACGCGGAAACTATGGAAACCTTAGTATCCCTGATATAATTATTCTGCTCCACGGTTTATACAGTGATAACACTTTTAGTATGGGCGGTATTATTGCCAAACGGTTATGTCTGAACCGAACCAAGGGCCCCACCTTTGGAGGCATCTATGCTTCACGCCTAGCTAAACATTTTAACATACCTATTAGGCATTTTGAGAAGGAAGAAAAAGTGCTGCCTCGTGTTTATCTAGATTATAAAAGTATGGTGGCACATGATTTTATTGTTAAGAATAGGGAAGGAGAGCTTAAATATCAATTGTTCTTTAATAAACACCATCCTGAGACTATTACCCTGCCTGCTCCTTCTTTGTTTGATTTATCTGTAGGCACGTACCTTGTTCCATTGAAGGCTATTCACGCCTACCAGAACCCTGCACCAGCCGAGGAGCCAGAGCCGGAACCACAAGTTGATCCTCCATGATAGTCTAATTACTAGTGGGATCCAGAGATGATTGTCAGCCAGTGGCAATCGGAGTCTTCCTCTTCTTCTTCTCAATAAAACCCCAACTACTATTATGGATATCCGCCAGGCCAGCCGTGGCCATAGACCAAATTAGGCCAAAAGCCTAAGCTTGGGGGAGTACGTATTTCCCACTAACATTACATTTATGTTCACACACTCATTGCTAGATGTCGGTGCTTGATACGTCTCCAACGTATCTATAATTTTTGATTGATCCATGCTATATTATCAAATGTTTTAGACATTATTGGGCTTTATTTTCCACTTTTATATTATTTTTGGGACTAACCTATTAACCGGAGGCCCAACCCAGAATTGTTGTTTTTTGCCTATTTTAGGGTTTCGAACAAAAGGAATATCAAACGGAGTCCAAACGGAATGAAACCTTCGGAAACGTGATTTTCTCATCAGATAAGATCCAGGAGACTTGGACCCTCCGTCAAGAAAGCCACGAGGTGCTCACGAGGGTAGGGGCGCCCCCCCCCCCACCCTAGGGCGCGCCCCCTGCCTCGTGGGCCCCTCGAAGCTCCACCGACGTACTTCTTCCTCCTATATATATCCACGTACCCCCAAACGATCGGGGACAGAGCAAAAAACCTAATTCCACCGCTGCAACTTTCTCTATCCACGAGATCCCATCTTGGGGCCTGTTCCGGAGCTCCACCGGAGGAGGCATCGATCACGGACGGCTTCTACATCATCATCCAAGCCCCTCCGATGAAGTGTGAGTAGTTTACTTCAGACCTCCGGGTCCATAGCTAGTAGCTATATGGCTTCTTCTCTCTTTTTGGATCTCAATACAATGTTCTCCCCTCTCTTGTGGAGATCTATTCGATGTAATATTCTTTTTGCGGTCTATTTGTTGAGACCGATGAATTGTGGGTTTATGATCAAGTCTATCTATGAATAATATTTGAATCTTCTCTGAATTCTTTTATGTATGATTGGTTATCTTTGTAAGTCTCTTCGAATTATTAGTTTGGTTTGGCCTACTAGATTGGTTGTTCTTGCCATGGGAGAAGTTCTTAGCTTTGGGTTCAATCTTGCGGTGTCCTTTCCCAGTGATAGATGGGGTAGCAAGGCACGTATTGTATTATTGCCATCGAGGATAACAAGATGGGGTTTTATCATATTGGATGAAACTATCCCTCTACATCATGTCATCTTGCTTAAAGCGTTACTCTGTTTTTAACTTAATACTCTAGATGCATGCTGGATAGCGGTCGATGAGTGGAGTAATAGTAGTAGATGCAGAATCGTTTCGGTCTACTTGTCTCGGATGTGATGCCTATATACATGATCATGCCAAGATATTCTCATAACTATGCTCAATTCTGTCAATTGCTCAACAGTAATTTGTTCACCCACCGTAGAACACTTATGCTCTTGAGAGAAGCCACTAGTGAAACCTATGGCCCCCGAGTCTCTTTCTCATCATATCAATCTCCATCACTTTACTATTGCTTTGCTTTTACTTTGCTTCTACTTTATTTACTTTGCATCTCTATACCAAAAATACCAAAAAGATATTATTTATCATCTCTATCAGATCTCACTTTCGTAAGTGACCGTGAAGTGATTGACAACCCCTAAGCGCGTTGGTTGCGTTGAGCTATTGTTTTTGTGTAGGTACGAGGGACTCAAGCGTAGCCTCCTACTGGATTGATACCTTGGTTCTCAAAAACTGAGGGAAATACTTATGCTACTTTGCTGCATCATCCCTTCCTCTTCGGGGAAATCCAACGCAGTGCTCAACAGGTAGAAAGAAGAATTTCTGGCGCCGTTGCCGGGGAGTCTGCGCAAAAGTCAACATACCAAGTACCCATCACAATCCCTATCTCCCGCATTACATTATTTTCCATTTGCCTCTCATTTTCCTCTCCCCCACTTCACCCTTGCCCTTTTATTCGCCCTCTCTCTCTCTATCCTCCCTCTCTATTTGCCTCTTTTACCCATTTGCTCTTGTTTGCTCGTGTGTTGGATTGCTTGTTTGTCGCGATGTCTCTACCTAGATTTGGTGATCTTCACCTTAAAAGGTTAGAGGAGATCGAAAACAACGTCAAGAAGTTTATGGTTTTGCAATTTGAGCATAATAATTTCTTTAGAAATGAGCTTAAGGAATAAAAAAGTTTCATGAATTATATGAATAAAGAGCTCGATGATATGTCTAAAGAATTTGATGGTATAAGATCCCAAATTGCCCATCTTGAAAAATTAACTGCTGAAAATTCGGATATGCAAGCTACCTTAGTCAATAAGATGGCCGCTAAACTGGATTCCTATGAAAATAATGATGAAGATCTAAAAGTTATTGATGTGTCCCCTATTAAATCTTTGTTTTGAAATATGAATCTTGATAATGATGGGACTGAATATGATCCACCTTTACCTAGAAGGCGTTCTAAGAATTCGGAATTTGTTGATCTTGATGCTAAATTTGATAAAAGTGGGATTGAAGAAATTAAAACCCTAGATGTTGCTAAACCCACTATTATGGATTTCAAGGAATTTAACTATGAAAATTTCTCTTTTATTGATTGTATTTCCTTGTTGCAATCCGTGCTAAAATCTCCTCACGCTTATAGTCAAAATAAAGCGTTTACTAAACATATCGTTGATGCCTTGATGCAATATTATGAAGAAACACTTGAATTGGAAGTTTCTATCCCTAGAAAACTTTATGATGAGTGGGACAAACTATTAAAATTAAAATTAAAAATTATGAGTTTTATGCTTTGTGTGATTTGGGTGCTAGTGTCTCTACTATTCCCAAAACTTTGTGTGATTTGCTAGATTTCCGTGATTTTGATGATTGCTTTCTAAACTTGCATCTTGCGGATTCCACTATTAAGAAACCTATGGGAAGAATTAATGATGTTCTTATTGTCGCTAATAAGAATTATGTGCCCGTAGATTTTATCGTTCTTGATATAGATTGCAATCCTTCTTGCCCTATTATTCTTGGTAGACCTTTCCTTAGAACGGTTGGTGCAATTATTGATATGAAGGAAGGGAATATTAGATTTCAATTTACATTAAAAAAGGGCATGTAACACTTCCCTAGAAATAAAATAAAATTACCATATGAATCTATCATGAGAGCCACTTATGGATTGCCTACCAAAGATGGCAATACCTAGATCTATTCTTTCTTGTTATGCCTAGCTAGGGGCGTTAAACGATAGCGCTTGTTGGGAGGCAACCCAATTTTATTTTTATTCCTTGCTTTTTGCTCCTGTTTAGTAATAAATAAATTATCTAGCCTTTGTTTTGGTTGTGTTTTTTGTGTTTAATTAGTGTTTGTGCCAAGTAGAACCGTTGGGAAGACTTGGGGAAAGTCTTGTTGAACATGCTGTAAAAAACAGAAACTTTAGCGCTCACGAGAACTGCTGTAATTTTTATTTGGAAAGTTCTATTTAGTTAATTATTTTTGCATATGATTAATATATAAATTCCTCACGTCCATAAATTTATTTTATAATTTTTGGGGTTCCAGATATTGCGCTAGCTACAGATTACTACAGACTGTTCTGTTTTTGACAGATTCTGTTTTTCGTGTGTTGTTTGCTTATTTTGATGAATCTATGGCTAGTAAAATAGTTTATAATCCATAGATAAGTTGTAATACAGTAGGTTTAACACAAATATAAATAAATAATGAGTTCATTACAGTACCTTGAAGTGGTCTTTTGTTTTCTTTCGCTAACGGAGCTCACGAGTTTTCTACCTTAAGTTTTGTGTTGTGAAGTTTTCAAGTTTTGGGTAAGGATTTTATGGATTATGGAACAAGGAGTGGAAAGAGCCTAATCTTGGGGATTCCCATGGAACCCCCAAGATAATCTAAGGACACCTAAAAGCCAAAGCTTGGGCCCGGAAGGCATCCCCTCTTTCGTCTACTTCTATCGGTAACTTTACTTGGAGCTATATTTTTATTCACCACATGATATGTGTTTTGCTTGGAGCGACTTTTATAATTTGAGTCTTTGCTTGTTAGTCTACCACAATCATCCTTGTTGTACACACCTTTTGAGAGAGACATACATGATTTGGAATTTGATAGAATACTCTATGTACTTCACTTATATCTTTTGAGCTTTATAGTTTTGCTCTAGTGCTTCACTTATATCTTTTAGAGCACGGTGGTGGATTTGTTTTATAGAAACTATTGATCTCTCATGCTTCACTTAGATTATTTTGAGAGTCTTAATAGCATGGTAATTTGCTTAAAATCCTAATATGCTTGGTAGGCAAGATTAATAATAAAACTTTTGTATGAGTGTGTTGAATACTAAGAAGAAATTCATGCTTGATAATTGTTTTGAGATATGAGGATGGTGATATTAGAGTCATGCTAGTTGAGTAGTTGTGAATTTGAGAAATGCTTGTGTTAAAGTTTGTGATTCCCATAGCATGCACGTATGGTGAACCGTTACGTGATGAAGTCGGAGCATGATTTATTTATTGATTGTCTTCCTTATGGGTGGCGGTCGGGGACGAACGATGGTCTTTTCCTACCAATCTATCCCCCTAGGAGCATGCGCGTAATACTTTACTTTGTTAACTTTTAGATTTTTGCAATAAGTATATGAGTTCTTTATGACTAATGTTGAGTCCATGGATTATACGCACTTTCCTTCCTTCCACCATTGCTAGCCTCTCTAATACCGCGCACTTTTCGCCGGTATCATACACCCACCAAATACCTTCCTCAAAACAGCCACCATACCTACCTATCATGGCATTTCCATAGCCATTCCGAGATATATTGTCATGCAACTTTCCACCGTTCCGTTCATTATGACACGCTCCATCATTGTCGTATTGCTAGCATGATCATGTAGTTGACATCGTATTTGTGGCAAAGCCACCATTTATAATTCTTTCATACATGTCACTCTTGATTCATTGCACATCCCGGTACACTGCCGGAGGCATTCATATAGAGTCATATTTTGTTCTAAGAATCGAGTTGTAATTCATGAGTTGTAAGTAAATAAAAGTGTGATGATCATCATTTTTAGAGCATTGTCCCGGTGAGGAAAGGATGATGGAGACTATGATTCCACCACAAGTCGGGATGAGACTCCGGACGAAAAAAAAGAGGCCATAAAAAAGGAGAAAGGCCCAAATAAAAAATGAGAGAAAAATAGAGAAGGGACAATGTTACTATCCTTTTACCACACTTGTGCTTCAAAGTAGCACCATGATCTTCATGATAGAGAGTCTCTCATTATGTCACCTTCATATACTAGTGGGAATTTTTCATTATAGAACTTGGCTTGTATATTCCAATGATGGGCTTCCTCAAAATGCCCTAGGTCTTTGTGAGCAAGCGAGTTGGATGCACACCCACTTAGTTTCTTTTGAGCTTTCATATACTTATAGCTGTAGTGCATCCATTGCATGGCAATCCCTACTCACTCACATTGATATCTATTGATGGCCATCTCCATAGCCCGTTCATACGCCTAGTTGATGTGAGACTATCTTCTCCCTTTTTGTCTTCGCCACAACCACCATTCTATTCCACCTATAGTGTTATATCCATGGCTCACGCTCATGTATTGCGTGAAGATCGAAAAAGTTTTGAAAATGTCAAAAGTATGAAATAATTGCTTGGCTTGTCATCGGGGTTGTGCATGATTTAAATACTTTGTGTGGTGAAGATAGAGCATAGCCAAACTATATGATTTTGTAGGGATAGCTTTCTTTGGCCATGATATTTTGAGAAGACATAATTGCTTTGTTAGTATGCTTGAAGTATTATTATTTTTATATCAATATGAAGTTTTGTCTTGAATCTTTCGAATCTGAATATTCATACCACAATTAAGAAAATTTACATTGAAATTATGCCAAGTAGCACTCCGCATCAAAAATTCTATTTTTATCATTTACCTACTAGAGGATGAGCAGAATTAAGCTTGGGGATGCTTGATACGTCTCCAACGTATCTATAATTTTTGATTGCTCCATGCTATATTATCTACTGTTTTAGACATTATTAGGCTTTATTTCCACTTTTATATTATTTTTGGGACTAACCTATTAACCGGAGGCCCAGCCCAGAATTGTTATTTTTTGCCTGTTTTAGGGTTTCGAAGAAAAGGAATATCAAACGGAGTCCAAACGGAATCAAACCTTCGGAAATGTGATTTTCTCATCAGATAAGATCCAGGAGACTTGGACCCTCCGTTAAGAAAGCCACGAGGTGCTCACAAGGGTAGCCCCCCCCCTAGGGCACACCCCCTGCCTCGTGGGCCCCTCGAAGCTCCACCGACGTACTTCTTCCTCCTATATATATCCACGTACCCCCAAACGATCGGGGACGGAGCCAAAAACCTAATTCCACCGCCGCAACTTTCTGTATCCACGAGACCCCATCTTGGGGCCTGTTCCGGAGCTCCGCCGGAGGAGGCATCGATCACGGACGGCTTCTACATCATCATCCAAGCCCCTCCGATGAAGTGTGAGTAGTTTACTTCAGACCTATGGGTCCATAGCTAGTAGCTAGATGGCTTCTTCTCTCTTTTTGGATCTCAATACAATGTTCTCCCCCTCTCTCGTGGAGATCTATTCGATGTAATCTTCTTTTTGCGGTGTGTTTGTTGAGACCGATGAATTGTGGGTTTATGATCAAGTCTATCTATGAATAATATTTGAATCTTCTCTGAATTATTTTATGTATGATTGGTTATCTTTGCAAGTCTCTTCGAATTATCTGTTTGGTTTGGCCTACTAGATTGGTTGTTCTTGCCATGGGAGAAGTGCTTAGTTTGGGTTCAATCTTGCGGTGTCCTTTCCTAGTGACAGAAGGGGCGGCAAGGCACGTATTGTATTGTTGCCATCGCGGATAACAAGATGGGGTTTTATCATATTGCATGAAACTATCCCTCTACATCATGTCATCTTGCTTAAGGCGTTACTCTGTTTTTAACTTAATACTCTAGATGCATGCTGGATAGCGGTCGATGAGTGGAGTAATAGTAGTAGATGCAGAATCGTTTCGGTCTACTTGTCTCGGATGTGATGCCTATATACATGATCATACCAAGATATTCTCATAACTATGCTCAATTCTGTCAATTGCTCAACAGTAATTTGTTCACCCACCGTAGAACACTTATGCTCTTGAGAGAAGCCACTAGTGAAACCTATGGCCCCCGAGTCTCTTTCTCATCATATCAATCTCCATCACTTTACTATTGCTTTGCTTTTACTTTGCTTCTACTTTATTTACTTTGCATCTCTATACCAAAAATACCAAAAAGATATTATTTATCATCTCTATCAGATCTCACTTTCGTAAGTGACCGTGAAGTGATTGACAACCCCTAAGCGCGTTGGTTGCGTTGAGCTATTGTTTTTGTGTAGGTACGAGGGACTCGAGCGTAGCCTCCTACTGGATTGATACCTTGGTTCTCAAAAACTGAGGGAAATACTTACGCTACTTTGCTACATCATCCCTTCCTCTTCGGGGAAATCCAACGTAGTGCTCAAGAGGTAGCAGTGCTCATACATTTTCATTGTATCATCCATGATAGTTTATTGTCCTTTTTATGCTTTCTTCTTGTGTGTTTAATAAACCTTAAGAAAAACAAAAAAAATTAGTTGTAGCTTTTAGTTAGTTTAATTTCCATGCTTGTAGTAGTAATTAAAAAGAAAACCCAAAAAGATTTCATGTTCTTCTTTTGCTTGTTGGGAGCTTTCCCGTGTAAATAGTTTTATTTCTTTCCTTTTCTTTGGGGGCCGATAGGAGAAGACCATAATTAAATTGTTGAAGTGGCTCTTATATGCATACTTTCTGATCTGACAAAAGAGCCCATATTGCCTTGTCTTCTCCTATTTATTGAATGCTTGTAGATTCCAGCTTAGTCCAATGCACGTGCACTATTATTATTATTCACACTATTCGGTCGTGCAAGTGAAAGGCAATTATGATGTTATATGATGGACTGGTTGAGATGAGAAAAGTTGGTATGAACTCGACCACTTTTGTTTTTGTAAATATGATTAGTTCATCGTTCCTGATTCAGCCTATTATGAATAAACATGTTTGCAATGACAACTAGAGATCATAGTTTCTTGTGCCATGCTTGATTAGCTATGAGTTATAATGGTTTACCTTGTGTGCCAACATGCTATTGAGATAGTTGTGATGTGGTATGATAGGGTGGTATCTTCCTCTGAATGATTTAAGTGACTTGACTTGGCACATGTTCACGCATGTAGTTGAAACAAAATCAACATAGCCTTCACGATATTTATGTTCATGGTGGATTATATCCTACTCATGCTTGCATTTGGTGTTGATTAATTTTAATGCATGTTCATGACTGTTGTCGCTCTCTAGCTAGTCGCTTCCCAGTCTTTTGCTAGCCTTCACATGTACTAAGCGGGAATACTGCTTGTGCATCCAAACTCATTAAACCCCAAAGTTATTCCACATGAGTCCACTATACCTACCTATATAGGGTATCTACCTGCCGTTCCAAGTAAATTTGTATGTGCCAAACTCTAAACCTTCCAATAAATATCCTATTTTGTATGCTCGAATAGCTCATGTATCAACTAGGGCTGTGTGTATCTTCCATGTTAGGCGGGTTATTCTCAAGAGGAGTGGACTCCGCTCCTCACTCATGAGATAAATGGCTGGGCACCGGGATGCCCAGTCCCATGCTTTATGCAAACTAAATCAAAATAATTGCAAGCAAAACTCCCCCTGGGACTCTTGTTAGTTGGAGGCACTCGTTGTTTCGAGCAAGCCATGGATTGATGCTTGTTGGTGAAAGGGGGAGTATAAACTTTACCATTCTGTTTGGGAACCGCCTATAATGTGTGTAGCATGGAAGATATCGGCATCTCTTGGTTGTTATGTTGATAATGAAAGTATACCGCTCAAAATAGTCAATAAGATAGTCAGTCCTTGGTCTTTAAAGCTGCTCTGCATTTATGTTTTGCGGTCTCAGAAAGGGCTAGCGAGATACCATCTTGTTACATCATATTATGATTGTTTTGAGAAAGTGTTGTCATCCGAGATTTATTATTATGCCTCGCTAGTTGATTATGCTATTGATATGAGCAAACTTGAGAGCTATGCGTTATTGCAAATGTGGTTAGTTATAATCTTTGCCGAAAACTTGAATGTTGGCTTTACATATTTACAACAACAAGAGCAAACAGAGTTTGTAAAAGTTTTTCTTTATCGCTTTCAGTTTTTCAACTGAATTTCTTGAGGACAAGCAAAGGTTTAAGCTTGGGGGAGTTGATACGTCTCCAACGTATCTACTTTTCCAAACACTTTTGCCCTTGTTTTGGACTCTAACTTGCATGATTTGAATGGAACTAACCCGGACTGACGTTGTTTTAAGCAGAATCACCATGGTGTTATTTATGTGCAGGAGCAAACATTCTCGGAATGACCTGAAACTTCACGGAGCCACTTTTCAGAAAATAAGAAAAATACCTGCAAAAGATGAAGGCCAGGGGGCCCACCACCTCCCCACGAGGGTGGGGGGTGCGCCTGCCCCCCTAGGGCGCGCCCCCCTACCTCGTGGGCTCGCTGTTGACTCTCCGACTCCAACTCCACCTCCATATATTGAGTTTCGGTGAGAAAAAAATCAGGGAGGAGAAATCATCGCGTTTTACGATACGGAGCCGCCGCCAAGCCCTAAAACCTCTCGGGAGGGCTGATCTAGAGTCCGTTCGGGGCTTCGGAGAGGGGAATCCGTCGCCATCATCATCATCAACCATCCTCCATCACCAATTTCATGATGCTCACCACCGTGCGTGAGTAATTTCATCGTAGGCTTGCTGGACGATGATGGGTTGGATGGGATCTATCATGTAATCGAGTTAGTTTTGTTAGGGTTTGATCCCTAGTGTCCACTATGTTCTGAGATTGATGTTGATATGACTTTGCTATGCTTAATGCTTGTCACTAGGGCCCGAGTGCCATGATTTCAGATCTGAACCTATTATGTTTTCATCAATATATGAGTGTTCTTGATCCTATCTTGCAAGTCTATAGTCACCTATTATGTGTTATGATCCGTTAACCCCGAAGTGACAATAATTGGGATACTTACCGGTGATGACCATAGTTTGAGGAGTTCATGTATTCACTATGTGTTAATGCTTCGTTCTGGTACTCTATTAAAAGGAGGCCTTAATAGCCCTTAGTTTCCGTAGGGACCCCGCTGCCACGGGAGGGTAGGACAAAAGATGCCATGCAAGTTCTTTTCCATAAGCACGTATGACTATATTCGGAATACATGCCTACATTATATCAATGAACTGGAGCTAGTTCTGTGTCACCCTAGGTTATGACCGTTACATGATGAACCGCATCCGGCATAATTCTCCATCACTGATCCATTGCCTACGAGCTTTCCATATATTGTTCTTCGCTTATTTACTTTCCCGTTGCTATTGCTATCATCACTACAAAACACCAAAAACATTACTTTTACTACTGTTACCTTTTGCTACCGTTACCACTACTATCATATTACTTTGCTACTAAACACTTTGCTGTAGATATTAAGTTTCCAGGTGTGGTTGAATTGACAACTCGGCTGCTAATACTCAAGAGTATTCTTTGGCTCCCCTTGTGTCGAATCAATAAATTTGGGTTGAATACTCTACCCTCGAAAACTGTTGCGATCCCCTATACTTGTGGGTTATTAGCACGCATCCTAGCGGTTCTTTCTTTGCACTCATCAATGGAAATTATCATGGCTTTGAGAGACTCATTGATATCATGCTTAGCTGGAATAGATCTAAGTTTCAAAGAATCAACATCAAGAGAAATTCTATCAATGTTCCTAGCCAAATCATCAATCTTAGCAATTTTTCTTCAGTCATAGCATTGAAATTCTTTTGCGGAGTAATAAATTCTTTAATATTAGATTCAGAATCAGAGGGCATCTTATTATAATTTCCAAAAGAATTGTTGTAGGAATTACCGTAATTATTAGAGAAATTACTAGGATAAGGCCTAGGATTAAAATTTCCTCTATACGCGTTGTCGGTGTCAAAACCGGCGGATCTCGGGTAGGGGGTCCCGAACTGTGCGTCTAGGCCGGATGGTAACAGGAGGCAAGGGACATGAAGTTTTACCTAGGTTCGGGCCCTCTTGATGGAGGTAAAACTGTAACATCCCAAATTTTCAATTTGGAATGTTATACATTAGATCATCATGCATATCATATTTTATTTTGCATTTTGGTTGATCCTAGAAATTCTACGCAACTCAAAGACCCACGGAGAGAGTTGGGGATTTCCTTATTTTCATATTTGAGTTTTCTCAAATTTTCAGAATAGGATCGTTTGATTTTATTTATTTTATCATCAATTATTTCTATTACAAAAGTATGAGAGAGGGAATAAAATGACTTTCCCAAAATAAAGAAATATTGAGGATTTAATAATAAAATCAAATAAGATTTTATTTCGGAGTTTTTCGGTGTTTTATTTGAATTTAGGAAAAATGTGTGTTTTTTAAAATTGCATTTAGGTCCCAAATAAATGTTCACCTTGTGCGGCTTGATTTTAGAAGCCCGTGAAAATTTATTTCGGAATTTTTGGAGTCCGTTTAGTATTTCTTTTTATTTTTCTTCCGAGCGGAATAATAAAAAAACGAACCGACCTACGGGCCGTGTCCGACTAGGACTCCGGCCCGAGGGGGGGCTTTATAAGCCGGGGCAGCCCACCCCGAGGGAAACCCTAGCCAGCCCCCAGCCCAGCCCAGCCGCCGCCGACGTCCGCCGCCGCCGCCGTCAGATTCCGCCGCCGAGGTTCGTCGCGCCTTGATTTCCGTGCCGAAAAAAAGTGAAAAAAATCGGCGTTCATCGTTTTTCTTTTTCTCGGATTAAATCCGTGATTTTTCTGATCGCGATTCCTGATCCGATTTTCGTTTTAGTTTAACTTTTCGCTCGTTTATCGGAATCAGGCGATTCAAGCGCCTAGGGATTCGTCTCGAAACCCTCTATCCATTTAACCAACTTAAACAAGTTTTTGTTACTGTAAAATTTGCCCTAGATCCAGATTAGTAGAACGAAGTTGTTTTCTTTCGCAGTTTGATTTTCGTTGCTTCATTCGATTTGATTCTTTTTGCCAACCGGAGTTCTTAAGTTGAACCTTCTGGTTAGATCTCTTATTTGAGTTTTACCTGTGCATTAGATGAGTACTTATTGTATGCTTGTTTATTTGTTTGCGATAGAGTACCCGGAGTGCGCCGCATGTTACTTCGAATCGTTAGGTTTCGCGGATCATCAGCAAGGCAAGTAACACTTTGATCATACCTTTTCTACTACCCAGTTTTATTGCATTAGATCAATCCTCACACATTGCATGATTAGGATCTAATTAAATTGTGGGATGGGAAGTAGATGAGGTAGTACCTATTACCTGTTATTATCAAACCTTTGGGAGTTACTTCTACGTTTGCTTATTATGCCATGCTATGCTAGTAGACATGGATTGGGTGAGTGATATCCATGACAGATGTGAGATTGTTAATTTAATGGTTTATCTAAGGTGGCAACTTAAACACACATCTGGGTGGATTGAGGCACCTGGGTATTCCAGGACTTGCCTGTTTTCTTTTGGACCGCCACCCAGGCTCAAAGGGATCATGAGACTTTTCATACTAGAAACTTCCTTGTGCAGCCACAAGCTATTATGGGCTCTAGCATAGTTGACTAAGTTGTGCGAACTCTTACAGTGGTAGACTAGCAGATGTAGGGGATGTAGGTGGTACGGTCTACCCGATCGTAAGGTGCTAGCGCTTCTAAAATACTATGTCTCGGTCATCCGTCTTCTCAAACACCATGTAGTGCAAGAAACCAAACGGAGGCGATCTAGTCTTGTGGGGAAAAGTGCGCAAACCTCTGCAGAGTGTAATAAACTAATCATGGTTAGCTGTGTCCCCGGTTATGGACATCTTGAGTATCTAGTACTTGGATTTTCATCTGAATCTCAACATGTTACTCTAAATTAATTTTGTTGGGTTATGTTTAATGATGATGCTTAATTGGGATTGAGAATGCTGTCAACCATTCTCAATGTTTAACAACCACCATGATAGTTAAATAAATTTATTCCTTTGAAGTAGGGAAAAATTGACTTTACGCAAAAATGTAACCATAGAGCTTTCCACCAGCCAAATATGCATATAGTATAGCTGTTTCATTCCATTACTCTCTATGTGTTACATTGCCAGCATATTCCATGTGCTGACCCGTTTTCGGGCTGCAACATTAATGTTGCAGACTTTTCAGACGACGATTAAGGAGTTTTTAGGTCATGGTTCTATACTCAGTGATGTCGTTGGAGTTGATGGACTCACTTACCTTCCAAGCCTTCTGTTGTTATCGTTATTAGATGGCCTTAAGCCATATTTATTGTAATAAGTTCTCTTATGAGACACTCGATGTAATAAGTGTGTGATTGCTACTCTGCTATAAATCCTCCAAGTACTGTGTGGTGTCAGCATTACTGATCTAGGGATGACACCGGAGCACAGAGATCAGACTGTTTGAGGTCTGGTCGCTACAGAGATGGTATCAGAGCACACGCTGACTGTAGGACACGACCACTAAGCACAAGACCTAGATCACTATTCACTCTCTTCTCTTCTGGCCTCTCATCTTTTCTATTCTTTAGGATGGCGAATGCAAGGAACAAGTTCACGCAACCGGATGAAGATACACCCTTTGGACGCCACTTGAAGGAAGTCACTAGATACTTGAACATAGGAGTACCAAGCTTCACCGGAACCTACAACGCCACTTTACCTGAAGAAGAGCGCTGGATGATTCAAGTTCAAGTTCCAGGAAGGACGTTCATGCCAGTCACTGAGCCCATAGAATTTTCTTTTGATGCACCAACTTGGAGTCTAGGAAAGAGCATGGCAGCTCACATCGCCATGGGACGCATTGGAGAAGTCTACCGCAAGGATCTCAAGGATACTATCTACCAGATTTGTGGGCGCTAAGATGAACACTGGGAGATGATCAGTACCAGGAAGGATAGATCAATCGCAGCTTTTATCCAGGAGCTAAACCAGCACATTCGACGACGGGAGAACCAGATGTGCGCCGACATGATAGACCTGAAGAAGGCAAAGACTAGAATCAAGGAACTGGAGGAAGAACTCAAGGCTACATGTGAAGATTATGAAGAGGAAATTGAAGTATTGGTGGAGAAGAATGACGACCTGATCAAGAGGATTGGAATATTTATGGGAGACCCTACGCTAGTATATGAAGACGAAGAACCTCAAGAAATTAGCCCGGAAGACTACATCATCATCGACGGCACCGACTCGGAAGCAGATAGTAGCGATGATGACTATGTTGATGAAGCTGGAGCAGATATTATGGAGTCAACGACCGTAGAATATTTCTAGTAGACCACCTCATCAGTAGTAGTAGTCCACCATGTAAATATAGTATTCCGAGCACTTTTGTGATAGTTAGATCGATTGTATGCCTTTGTTTGATTGATTGAAGTGAATTGTTTGCTTTTGCCTCATGTGCATATGGGTAGTGTTTTCTCTTAGACCCCCTCTATTCTTATATCTCATCTTTTCTAAACCCTCAGATGCCTCCGAGACGTGACCCCAGATTTGCCTTTCCACCGGAGCTCACCCAGTTGATCCAGCAGCAGAACACATTGATGCAGTTGCTAGTCCAGAATCAGAATCAGGGGAACAACAACAACAACCCACCACCACCACCACCACCTGTTGACCACTTAGCCCGTTTTCTTAGGCTGAATCCGCCGGTGTTTTCCAGTAGCACCGAGCCGATAGTAGCAGATGATTGGCTCCGCAAGACAGCTAGGGAGTTGACCACAGCAGGATGCACAGATGCGGAGAAGGTGAAGTTTGCCGCACATCAGTTAGAAGGACCCGCAGCATCATGGTGGGAGAATTTCACAGCCACTTTCCCTGTAGACACTGTCACATGGGACCAGTTTCAGCAGGCTTTTTGTACTGCCCATGTTTCAATAGGAGCTATGGACATGAAGAAGCGTGAGTTTCTCAACTTGCACCAAGGAGGAAGGACAGTTGGCCAGTATGTGGAGGAATTTAGTAAGTTAGCATGTTATGCACCAGATGACGTCGCTACGGATGCAGCGAAGCAGGAGAAGTTTTTAGAAGGACTGAATGATGAGTTGAGCATGCAGTTGATGGTAGCCACCTTCAATAACTACCAGGAGTTGGTAGATCGTGCTCTTATGATTGAAGGCAAGCAGCAGCAAATTGAGAATCGCAAGAGGAAGTATGGACAAGGGAAGTATAATTCAAGAGCTCAGCAGAAGCCACGTTTTACCCCTAGACTGGGAGGACATTTTCAGCATACCCATGGAGGAGGTAGCTCGCACAATCACAATGGCACCAAGAATGGTAATGGCAATGGAGGAAGCAACGGCCAGAATCGCACCAACCCCTCAACCCCAGCCAAGAAGGACCTAAGCCAAGTCACTTGCTTTAAGTGTTCGAAGACAGGACATTATGCCAATGAATGTCCTGAATTACAAAATGGAAATAGCAATGGAAGTTCTGGGAAGAAGCCGAACCCTTTCAATAGGGGACAAGTGAACCACGTTAGCGTGGAGGAGGTTGAAGCTCAGCCCGATGCAGTAATAGGTAAGTTTTTGGTTAAGTCATTTACTGCACTCGTTCTTTTTTATACTGGCGCATTGCATTCATACATCTCAAGGGGATTTGTGGATAAGTATAACCTATCAACCCAAGCCCTTAGGTCACCCATGTTAGTAACCTCACCTGGAGCAAAATATATGGCTAGTCGATGGTGTGACCGGTTACCATTAAGGATTGGTAACTATGTTTTTCCCTCAGACCTAATAGTATTGGAATCCCAAGGATTGGATGTGATATTAGGCATGGATTGGTTATCAAAGTATGAAGGGAATATTGAATGTGCTAATAAGTCAATTTTGCTTACCACACCAAAAGGGAGAAGGATCAAGTATGTATCCCGGCATGTGTCAAAGAGGACTCAAGTAAATTTCTTAATAGGAGTCGTGCAGGCGGAAGTACCAGTGGTAAGGGATTTCCCTGATGTATTTCCAGAGGAGTTGCCAGGCATTCCACCGGATAGAGATATTGAGTTTTTGATTGAGCTATTGCCAGGCACAGGGCCAATATCAAAGAGACCATATAGGATGCCAGCAAAGGATTTGGTGGAAATTAAGAAGCAGATTAAGGAGTTACTAGATAAAGGATATATTCGCCCAAGTTCTTCGCCTTGGGGATTGCCAGTACTTCTAGTGGAGAAGAAGGATGGATCGTTAAGGATGGTTGTAGATTATCGAGGATTGAATGAAGTAACGATCAAGAACAAGTACCCACTACCGATGATCAATGATCTATTTGATCGATTGCAAGGAGCTAAGGTATTTTTCAAGATCGATCTGCGATCAGGATACCACCAGTTGAAGATTCGAGAACAGGATATTTCGAAGACAGCTTTTACCACCAGGTATGGGCTGTACGAGTATACCGTTATGTCATTTGGTCTGACTAACGCACCTGCCTATTTTATGAACATGATGAACAAAGTGTTTATGGAGTCTTGGATAAGTTTGTCGTAGTGTTCATTGATGATATCCTGATTTATTCGAAGAATGAAGAGGAGCATAAGGAGCATTTGCGTTTGGTACTTGGAAAGCTCAGAGAACATCAATTATATGCCAAGTTCAGCAAATGTGAGTTTTGGTTGAAGGAAGTAGGATTCCTCGGACATGTTATATCAGGAGAAGGTATAGCAGTTGATCCCACTAAAGTTGAAACCATGACCAAGTGGGAAGCCCCAACAACAGTTGGAGAAATCCGGAGTTTTCTTGGACTCGCAGGATACTACCGGAGATTTATTGAGAATTTCTCAAAGATTGCGAAGACTATGACTGAGTTGTTAAAGAAAGATACCAAGTTCATATGGACAGAGGAATGTGAGGCTAGCTTCCAGGAATTGAAGAAATGTTTGGTTACCTCACCAGTGTTGATTTTGCCAGACCAGATCAAAGATTATGAGGTGTATTGTGATGCTTCACGTCGAGGACTTGGAGCAGTGCTTATGCAGGAAGGGAGAGTTGTTTCATATGCCTCAAGACAACTGAAGCCTCATGAGTTGAATTATGCCACGCATGATTTGGAGTTAGCAGCCGTAGCGCATGCTTTAAAAACATGGAGGCATTTCCTCATTGGAAATCATTGTGAGGTGTACATGGATCATAAGAGTTTAAAATACATCTTCACACAGAAGGAGTTAAACCTCAGACAAAGGAGATGGTTGGAGCTCATCAAGGATTATGATATGAGATTGCATTATCACCCCGGAAAGGCTAATGTAGTAGCTGACGCATTAAGCCGTAAGAGTCATGTCAATACGTTAATGACGGGAGAAATACCAAGGGAGTTAGCCGAAAATCTTCATGAACTATGTTTGGAAATAGTTCCGAGAGGGTATGTAGCAGCAATGGAGATTTAGTCAACCTTGATGGATAAAATCAAGGAAGCTCAGAAAGCTGACAAAGAGATTGCCGCTATAAAGGAGAAACTGAGCAAAGGAAAAGCTAAAGAATTTCGTGAGGATGAGCACGACACCTTATGGTTTGAAGACCACGTTTATGTGCCCAATGACCTAGAGATCAGGAAGTTGATTTTGCAAGAGGCACACGACTCACCATATTCAATTCACCCAGGAAATACCAAGATGTATCTGGATTTGAAGGATATTTTCTGGTGGACCGGAATGAAGAAGGATATAGCGGAGTATGTAGCAGTTTGTGATGTATGTCAGAGAGTAAAGGCAGAGCATTAGAAGCCAGCAGGATTGTTACAACCATTGTCGATACCCGAATGGAAGTGGGATAAGCTAGGCATGGATTTTATCATGGGATTGCCCAGGACTCGTTCAGGCTATGACTCGATTTGGGTTGTAGTCGATCGATTGACGAAAGTAGCTCATTTCATCCCAGTAAAGACCACTTACACCAGTGCTAAGTTGGCAAAGATATACATGACCAGGATCGTATGTCTGCATGGAGTTCCAAGGAGTATCGTATCGGATAGAGGAACCCAGTTTACCTCAAAGTTCTGGAAGCAGTTGCACGAAACTTTGGGAACCAGGCTAGAATTCAGTACATCTTTTCATCCACAGATAGATGGATAGACCGAGAGAGTCAATCAGATTTTGGAGGATATGTTGAGAGCTTGTGCGCTAGATTACGGATCTAGTTGGGATGATAATTTTCCATATGCAGAGTTCTCTTACAACAACAGTTATCAAACCAGTTTAAAGATGGCCCCTTTCGAAGCTTTGTACGGAAGGAGGTGCAGGACACCGCTGTCGTGGGATGAACTTGGAGACCGCCAGTTTTTTGGACCTGACTTGATTAAGGAGTCTGAACAGAAGGTGAAATTGGTTCGCGATAGGCTCAAGGTAGCCCAGTCCAGACAGAAGAGTTATGCGGATTCTAAACGCAAGGAGACAGTTTACGAAGTCGGAGACAGAGCTTATCTTCGAGTATCTCCACTTCGGGGAACAAAGCGTTTTGGAGTTAAAGGGAAGTTAGCACCACGATTTGTAGGACCATATCGAGTTTTGGAGCGTATGGGAGAAGTGGCCTACAAGTTGGAATTGCCCGAAGGATTGTCAGGAGTACATGATGTGTTCCACGTTTCTCAGTTAAAGAAATGTCACGCGGAGATGGCTGACATACCGTTGAGAGACACAGTGCCTTTGGAAACTATTCAGTTGGATAAAGATTTGACCTACGAGGAGAAACCAGTCAAGATTCTCGAGTTTGCCAACCGAGTTACTCATAGCAAGGTTATCAAGTTTTGCAAAGTTCAGTGGAGCCACCACACAGAGGATGAAGCCACCTGGGAGCGAGAGGAGGATTTGCTCAAAGACCACCCTCACCTATTTTCTAGCCAACCCGAATCTCGAGGGCTAGATTCATCTTAAGGGGGGTAGGTTTGTAACATCCCAAATTTTCAATTTGGAATGTTATACATTAGATCATCATGCATATCATATTTCATTTTGCATTTTGGTTGATCCTAGAAATTCTACGCAACTCAATGACACACGGAGAGAGTTGGGGATTTCGTTATTTTCATATTTGAGTTTTCTCAAATTTTGAGAATAGGATCGTTTGATTTTATTTATTTTATCATCAATTATTTCTATTACAAAAATATGAGAGAGGGAATAAAATGACTTTCCCAAAATAAAGAAATATTGAGGATTTAATAATAAAATCAAATAAGATTTTATTTCGGAGTTTTTCGGTGTTTTATATGAATTTAGGAAAAATGTGCGTTTTTCAAAATTGCATTTAGGTCCCAAATAAATGTTCACCTTGTGCGGCTTGATTTTAGAAGCCCGTGAAAATTTATTTCGGAATTTTTGGAGTCCGTTTAGTATTTCTTTTTATTTTTCTTCTGAGCGGAATAATAAAAAAACGAACCGACCTACGGGCCGTGTCCGACTAGGACTCCGGCCCGAGGGGGGCTTTATAAGCCGGGGCAGCCCACCCCGAGGAAAACCCTAGCCAGCCCCCAGCCCAGCCGCCGCCGCCGCCGGATTCCGCCGCCGAGGTTTGTCGTGCCTCGATTTTCGTGCCGAAAAAAAAGAGAAAAAAAATCGGCGTTCATCGTTTTTCTTTTTCTCGGATTAAATCTGCGATTTTTCTGATCGCGATTCCTGATCCGATTTTCGTTTTAGTTTAACTTTTCGCTCGTTTATCGGAATCAGGCGATTCAAGCGCCTATGGATTCGTCTCGAGACCCTCTATCCGTTTAACCAACTTAAACAAGTTTTTGTTACTGTAAAAATTTGCCCTAGATCCAGATTAGTAGAACGAAGTTGTTTACTTTCGCAGTTTGATTTTCGTTGCTTCATTCGATTTGATTCTTTTTGCCAACCGGAGTTCTTAAGTTGAACCTTCTGGTTAGATCTCTTATTTGAGTTTTACCTGTGCATTAGATGAGTACTTATTGTATGCTTGTTTGTTTGTTTACGATAGAGTACCCGGATTGCGCCTCATGTTACTTTGAATCGTTAGGTTTCGCGGATCATCAGCAAGGCAAGTAACACTTTGATCATACCTTTTCTACTACCTAGTTTTATTGCATTAGATCAATCCTCAAACATTGCATGATTAGGATCTAATTAAATTGTGGGATGGGAAGTAGATGAGGTAGTACCTATTACCTGTTATTATCAAACCTTTGGGAGTTACTTCTACGTTTGCTTATTATGCCATGCTATGCTAGTAGACGTGGATTGGGTGAGTGATATCCATGACAGATGTGAGATTGTTAATTTAATGGTTTATCTAAGGTGGCAACTTAAACACACATCTGGGTGGATTGAGGCACCTGGGTATTCCAGGACTTGCCTGTTTTCTTTTGGACCGCCACCCAGGCTCAAAGGGATCATGAGACTATTCATACTAGAAACTTCCGTGTGCAGCCACAAGCTATTATGGGCTCTAGCATAGTTGACTAAGTTGTGCAAACTCTTACAGTGGTAGACTAGGGGATGTAGGTGGTACGGTCTACCCGATCGTAAGGTGCTAGAGCTTCTGAAAGACTATGTCTTGGTCATCCGTCTTCTCAAACACCATGTAGTGCGAGAAACCAAACGGAGGCGATCGAGTCTTGTGGTGAAAAGTGCGCAAACCTCTGCAGAGTGTAATAAACTAATCATGGTTAGCCGTGTCCCCGGTTATGGACATCTTGAGTATCTAGTACTTGGATTTTCATGTGAATCTCAACATGTTACTCTAAATTAATTTTGTTGGGTTATGTTTAATGATGATGCTTAATTGGGATTGAGAATGCTGTCAACCATTCTCAATGTTTAACAACCACCATGATAGTTAAATAAATTTATTCCTTTAAAGTAGGGAAAATTGGCTTTACGCAAAACTGTAACCATAGAGCTTTCCACCAGCTAAATATGCATATAGTATAGCTGTTTCATTCCATTACTCTCTATGTGTTACATTGCCAGCATATTCCATGTGCTGACCCGTTTTCGGGCTGCAACGTTAATGTTGCAGACTTTTCAGACGACGATTAAGGAGTTTTTAGGTCGTGGTTCTATACTCAGTGATGTCGTTGGAGTTGATGGACTCACTTATCTTCCAAGCCTTCCGCTGTTATCGTTATTAGATGGCCTTAAGCCATATTTATTGTAATAAGTTCTCTTATGAGACACTTGATGTAATAAGTGTGTGATTGCTACTCTGCTATAAATCCTCCAAGTACTGTGTGGTGTCAGCATTACTGATCTAGGGATGACACCGGAGCACAGAGATCAGACTTTTTGAGGTCTGGTCGCTACAAAAACCCTACGTCCTGCTTGATTAATATTGAAGATATGGGTGTTATAAGAGTAGATCTACCACGAGATCAGAGAGACTAAACCCTAGAAGCTAGCCTACGGTATGATTGTATGTTGTGATTGTTGTCCTGCGGACTAAAACCCTCCGGTTTATATAGACACCTGAGAGGGTTAGGGTTACACAAGGTCGGTTACAAAGGAGGAGATATCCATATACGTATTGCCTAGCTTGCCTTCCACGCCAAGTAGAGTCCCATCCGGACACGAGACGAAGTCTTCAATCTTGTATCTTCATAGTATAACAATCCGGCCAATGGAGATAGTCCGGCTATCCAGAGACCCCCTAATCCAGGACTCCCATAGTAGCCCCTAAACCAGGCTTCAATGACGATGAGTCCGGCGCGCAGTTGTCTTCGGCATTGCAAGGCGGGTTCCTTCTCCGAATACATTATAGAAGAAGTTGAATACGAGGATAGTGTCCGACACTGCAAAATAAGTCCCACATTTCACCGTAGAGAGAATAATGTTTTTTCACATATCTAATTTGCTGGCTTGTTTTGACAGCATGACGTTATGTCATAGCCCGGTGATTATTCGAACCGTTTCTTTTAACCAGCCCCGCACATAACGCGAGGCAGTTTTTCGACACGTCTTGTCAAAACAGAGATCGTGTCCCCTTATTACAGGATTCTCATCAATACGGGCATGGGTAACCCAACCGCGCCATCAATTGCAGCGCTTGGGGGATAAGCGAATTTTACTAGGCAAGTGGGGACGTTTAATTTTGTCCGCCCATATAAAGGGATAAGGATTCACCTTTCTATCCACGCCTTCTTCCTCCTCTGCTCATCCGCTCCCGCATACTCTAGCTCTAGCGCCCAAGTCCTCACTTCCATCTCAACCTTCTCCAACCATGTCCGGAGCGGGAGGCAAGTGGATGGTCTCCTCCATCACGGAGGGAGACATCAAGAAACTGAGGAGAGCCGGATACCTGCACGACGACATCGCACACCGGCTCCCAGATGAGGGACAGCTCATCCCCACCCTCGAGCCCCATGACAGGGTGGTATTTCTCACCCATTTCCTCCGCGGACTAGGATTCCCTATCCATCCCTTCGTCCGGGGGCTCATGTTTTATTATGGCCTGGATTTCCAT
Source organism: Triticum urartu (assembly GCF_003073215.2). Lineage (NCBI taxonomy): Eukaryota > Viridiplantae > Streptophyta > Magnoliopsida > Poales > Poaceae > Triticum > Triticum urartu. The sequence continues at coordinate 110,184,959 of NC_053028.1, forward strand.
GATCTAGCCCCAAACTTCATCCTCAACATCTCGGCGTTTATCATCGTGTGCGAGGCCTTCCTCCGCATCAAGCCCCACTTCGGCTTATGGCTGAAGACCTTCAATGTCAAGCCGAAGGTAGTGAGCAGCCGCCAGGCGGAGTGCGGAGGCGCCATGGTGGGCAAGATTCCCAACATCACATTGCACGAGGGCACCTTCGTGGACAAAATAAAGGGGTGGCAATCGGGGTGGTTCTATATCACCAAGCCGCGCGCCCCGCATGGGTAGCGGCCCCCGAGTTCCGATCCGGCATCCCCATGCGGCTCACCTCCTGGAAAGAGAAGGGCATGTCCTGGGGTAATTCAAAAGAGTTGACCGGACTCCAGTCATGTATTCAGAACATGGTGGATAAGAAGCTCAAGCTTGTCAACATAGTCCAGGTTATGCTTGTTCGCCGGATACTCCCGTGCCAACAACGGGAGTTTACCTTGTGGGAGTTCAATCTGGCACAGCACCGAACTCTGAACAGGCTCTTCGACACGACTCATGAAGATGCCTGGAGGGTGCTGTTCAAGGGCGCCGCAGTCCCTCCCCCACTACTGAGGATCGCGGATTCAGCGCGAAGCGCCACGCCAGTGCGGTAAGTTGTTTTACCTCTTACAGGATATTTGTTTTATATATATAGATTGGCTCTGTGCGGGATCTAAACTCCTGTAATTTTGACAGGACTGGCAGAAGATGGTCGGATAGATCGACTGTCCGGCTCCTTTGCCCGAAGGCCCCGCAGACGCTCTTCTGACGAAGATGCTGACTCCGGCCCCCTATAAGGTGCCGGAGAATACTAAGAAGGCCAAGGGAGCTCGAAAGAGTTCCCGACGCCAGGCGTCGTCGGACTCACCGTCCGATGACTCTACGGCGCACTCTTCCCCCGAAGACGAGGAAGAGGAAGAAGAGGCTCCCCCACCGACTGGGGGAGACAAGAAAAGGAAGGCCGCCCCAATTGGGGAGGCCGAAGGGTCCAAGAAGGGAAGGACGCTCCTTACGGACAGCTCTACCGCCGCCAACGACAGTGAAGATGAGTGGTTGCCCAGGGGCAAGCCCCAGGGGAGATCGTAAGTGTTCGGATACCAAAGTAACCCATAGGATTCCTTTGTCGTATTGCTTTCCCTAACGCCGAACTCAATTGTACAGGCCGCCCTGAGCCAATATCAAGGTATCCTCGGACGGCTCCCTGGGTGCGTCGGACATGGATAGCGATCCAGTCCCGACAGCCACCTCCCCTCATCCAGCCGACGACACCGAGGTGCTGTCTCAAGAGGCACCGGATCGAGGGGGACATTCCCGAAGGCGCCGCAAGGCGACCTTCCGGACTCCGGGAGCCGAGGGGACGAGGTCCCCGAGACCTCCGAGTTTGGCCCTCAGCCGAACACCGCGCCGGACCCTCCAACGGATCCGAGCTCGGGCAGTCAGTTCCCTTCTAAGGAGGGTGAGACGCCTGTACCGGTGACCTCTGTCCACCCAGAAGCGCCGGACACTATGTTGGAAGTGCTTCGCAGCGCTTCCATCGAGGAGGAGCACCGATCTATCATGAGTGCGGTGATCCAGAAGGTTCAGTCCGCCAAGAGCGGATTGACTGAAGCCTGTCCTAGCCTTCTAACAGGCTTCGAGGTAAGTGTTTTAAAATGTAGTAGAAGTGTTACTGCATAGACAGTAGCCCCTGATGCTTTGTTCGGTGTTCACAAAGAAAAGCCGAACAGAGGATCAAATAATATCGCAGGAGTCTAATATAAGTATGTCAATATGCATATGCAGGCTTCGCTGCTGGCATCCGCCGCACTGACTGCGGAGGTTGCCGTACTGAAGGAGGCCCTCGAGGGGTCCCAGAAAGAGCTCGGCCTTCCTAAGAGGCAGCTCGAGGAGAACAAGGGTAAGTGATACCCCGTTTGTAGATGAGAAAAAGGACGCGATTGCTAAATGACAGGATCATTGTATGTTTGCCAGGGGCCACGACCGAGGTGGCGACCCTGAAGCAAGCGCTGTCCCAGGCCAAAGAAAAGGCGGCCCAGGAGCGCACCGAGCGAGAGAGGCACGAGGCTCGGGTGGGCGAGGTGCAGCAAGAGCTCCAGGCTCTCGTGACCAAGCACGAGGCGTTGGAGCTTGACTTTAAGATGAGAGAGTATGAGCTTCCCGCAGCCCATGAGAGCGCGAAGAGTGCCAAGGCCGAGGCCCAGAAGGCCCTTCAGGAGATCGATGCGATGAAGAAGATAGCAGCAGGTAAGGCTTTCTATATGCAAAGCAAGCATGTAAAGGTGAATTATCGATTACTTACCCGAATCTGGAGCTCTTCAGGAGCATTCACAGATTTTCCCCGCAGTGTGTCCGATGCCGCACTGTTCTACCAGGCCGAGGACGGAAACTCGGCGGAGAAGCTGTTCTGGTCTCAGTATGCTGAGGCCGAACATCCGATGCCAATGAGCGACTAGCTGAAGCAGATGGCTGAGCTACATAAGGCGGCCGATCAGGCCATGAAGGGCTTCATAGTCCGGTTGTGGCCTGGCGACGCCCTTCCAAACTGCTTCTTCGGCCTGGTGAGGCGGCTTGTGGATGCCTGCCCACGGTTGGAGGTCGTCAAGTGATCCATCTGCATTGAAGGTGCACGCCGGGCCTTCGCCCGTGTGAAAACGCAGTGGGTCAAGCTAGACGCCGTGAAGCTTATCAAGGAGGGGCCGCCGGAGGGCAAGGAGCACCGCCACCCCGAGATGTACTACGAGGGTGTTCTGCCGGGTGCCCGTCTTATCGCGGATGAGTGTTCACAAAATGTAATATTTGAATGAGACTTGCTCGTTTTTTATCCTATGTAATGAAAACTTGTTTCATATGCGCTATGCAATGCTTGTGTGAATTTAAAATATTACCTTCTGTTTGGCTGTTTATCCAATCTGAGAGATGGCTAGTCCTCGGCTTCTGCCCCCATGCCACGAGTGTCAGGGTGTTCGGGATAAACCTGAGCACTCTTTTTCCCATGTTTGGGTCCTTCGAGGGAGGTGCTCAGCACAACGAACAAGGCAACCGGACTAATAATGCTTTATCACTCTCACTTAGCCATAGAATTCTATAATTTTAAATTTCGGCGAAGCCCCTGGTATTCAGAAGGCCGAATTCGGGGCGCGATACATGCCTGTAAGCCGAACGGAGCCAGCCCCTTGCCCTAAGCGGCATAAGTCTTTAGGGACTCGAAAAACCTCGCCGAACAGCGACCAGTCTCTCGCCTTATCATGACAGTCAGTTTTAGCTTTCTCTACTGAGGTGCTCGGCCCGGTAGAACCGGGGCACAATCGCAGTAGTTCTCCTAGCGCTACCTTAGCCGATAGAGCGGAACGTAAGGTACCAAAACATAGGAGCCAGGCAAACCCAACATTTGACCAAAGACATGATTCAGAGCTGATGCATATAATGCTATAAGTTCGGGGTGCCGCACTTGTGAAAGTGTTCGGACTTTTCACACCATATTGTGGGTATGTAAGCCCCTAGTGCATTGGCCGTACCAGAGTGTATGGTTGCTAGGCGTCATTAATGAACACATAGATATGTAAACATATAACAAAAAATATGATAATAGTCGTAATGTCATGCATTGTATATTAAAAAATTGCATTAAAGCGGAGTGATACAGATAGTGTAATGAGCAAAAGAGTAGGACTATGTCCCATCCAAGGGCAAGCTGAGGAATTATGTGAAATCTGTAATCCACCTGGGAATTCCGTAGTCGTCGGCCTCCTTGGTTGCTGTATCATGTGTTCGGCAATAGAACTGCCGGACAGTGTTTCCAGAGATTGAAGTCTTGAAAGAAAAAGAAAAAGAAAAATAACCAAACGGGAAGCCCCTGGTGCAGTTTAAGCCGCGTTTTGGGACGTGTCGTAGTTGTGCCTCCCCCTTCCCATCTGTGCCCATGGTATTTTTAATGCGTAATGATGTATGCACGGCACGAACAACGTCGTTGGGCTGGGGTTGGGGTGGCCGCCGTATTGCTACGCGAGCTCAGGTCGTGCCAGGTGGTCTGTTTGCCGATTGCCCCAAGTGCGCTTGAAGGTGTCTGGGCTTTGAAACGCCGAACTGGTAGATTGCCTTGAAAGGCTGCTTTGCGCTTCTGCTGCGAGGGCTGCGGTGTGCTCCTCTGTTCGGAGAGAGTGCTCTATGTTTCCATTGACTGTAATAACTCCGTGAGGTCCTGGCATCTTGAGCTTGAGGTATGCATAATGTGGTACCGCATTGAATCTAGCGAATGCGGTTCGTCCGAGCAGTGCGTGATAACCACTGCGGAATGGGACTATATCGAAGATTAACTCTTCGCTTCGGAAGTTATCCGGGGATTCGAAGACCACTTCCAGCGTAATAACTTCTATGTTTCCATTGACTGTAATAACTCCGTGAGGTCCTGGCATCTTGAGCTTGAGGTATGCATAATGTGGTACCGCATTGAATCTAGCGAATGCGGTTCGTCCGAGCAGTGCGTGATAACCACTGCGGAATGGGACTATATCGAAGATTAACTCTTCGCTTCGGAAGTTATCCGGGGATTCGAAGACCACTTCCAGCGTAATAACTTCTATGTTTCCATTGACTGTAATAACTCCGTGAGGTCCTGGCATCTTGAGCTTGAGGTATGCATAATGTGGTACCGCATTGAATCTAGCGAATGCGGTTCATCCGAGCAGTGCGTGATAACCACTGCGGAATGGGACTATATCGAAGATTAACTCTTCGCTTCGGAAGTTATCCGGGGATTCGAAGACCACTTCCAGCGTAATTGAGCCTGTGCAGTGGGCCTCTACGCCTGGAATGACGCCTTTAAAGGTTGTCTTTGTGGGTTTGATCCTTGAGGGGTCTATACCCATTTTGCGCACTGTGTCCTGATAAAGCAGGTTCAGGCTACTGCCGCCATCCATGAGGACTCGAGTGAGGTGAAATCCATCGATGATTGGGTCTAGGACCAATGCGGCGAATCCGCCGTGACGGATACTAGTGGTGTGGTCCCTGCGATCAAAGGTGATCGGACAGGAGGACCAAGGGTTGAACTTCGGGGCGACTGGCTCCAGCACATATACGTCCCTGAGCGCACGCTTTCGCTCCCTCTTGGGGATGTGGGTTGCGTATATCATGTTCACCGTCCTCACTTGCGGGGGAAACCTCTTCTGTCCTCCAGTGTGCGGCTGCTGGGGTTCTTCCTCGTCATCGCTATGCGGCCCCTTGTCCTTGTTTTCGCCAATTAACTTGCCGGCCTGCTTGAACACCCAACAATCCCTGTTGGTATGATTGGCTGGCTTGTCTGGGGTGTCATGTATTTGACACGAGCGATCGAGTATACGGTCCAAGTTGGACGAACCCTGTGTACTTTGTTTGAATGGCTTTTTTCGCTGACCGGGTTTAGAGCCTTTGAATCCGGCATTGACTGCCGTATGCTCAGTACTTTCGCCGTTAATGCGGTGCTTATACTTGTTGCGACGTGACATGCTGTTGCCGTCCTTGGTATCTGAGGTACCATGGTTCTTTGATATGTTGTTACTGCGAGCCAACCAGCTGTCTTCTCCCGCACAAAAGCGGGTCATGAGCGTCGTGAGGGCTGCCATAGATTTCGGCTTTTCCTGACCAAGGTGCCGGGCTAGCCACTCGTCTCGGATGTTGTGTTTGAAAGCCGCTAAGGCCTCCGCATCCGGACAGTCGACGATTTGGTTTTTCTTTGTAAGGAACCGAGTCCAGAATTGCCTGGCCGATTCTTCTGGCTGCTGAATTATGTGGCGCAAGTCATCGGCGTCTGGTGGTCGCACATAAGTGCCCTGAAAGTTGTCGAGGAATGCGGCTTCCAGATCTTCCCAATAGCTAATGGAGTCCGCTGGCAAGCTATTAAGCCAATGCCGTGCTGGTCCTTTGAGTTTTAGTGGGAGGTACTTGATGGCATGTAAGTCATTACCGCGGGCCATGTGGATGTGGAGGAGGAAGTCCTCAATCCATACCGCGGGATCTGTTGTGCCGTCGTATGATTCAATGTTTACAGGTTTGAAACCTTCTGGGAATTGATGTTCCATTACTTCGTCTATGAAGCATAAGGGGTGTGCGGCGCCTCTGTATTGGGCTATATCGCGACGCAGCTCGTATGGGTCCTACCCGCTGTGTTCGGCCCGGCCGGATTTGCTTTTGCAGTATCCGGCGTGACGATTACCGTCTCGTAGAGTGGTGCGCCCTCGTGATCCGTAGATCGATCTTGAATGCTTTGCTTTGTCCTCCATTATGTCTCGCAGGTCTGGCGTATCTCCCCATGCCTTTTTATTTGGATGGCGCTGGGGCGGAGGCTGAGCTTTCGGCATGAATGCCTCTCTGTCGCGGCCACGAGGTGGCCGATCAGCCGTATCATATGCTTCTTCCTCCAGTCGGGGTAGTAACCTGCGCCTTGGGTAACTCTTGGAGGGACGCTTGAGTTTATATTCCTCGACTGTGAGGACTTCAGTCCATTTGTCAGCTACCAGATCTTGATCAGCTTGAAGCTATTGCTGGTTTTTCTTCAGGCTATTTGTCGTGGCCATAAGCCTGCGCTTGAAGAGCTCTTGTTCGACGGGATCCTCTGGTACGGCGAATTCATCTTCGCCGAGGCTTGCCTCGTCCTCGGAGGGGGGCATGTAATTGTCATCCTCCTCCTCTCCGCCAGCCACTCTCTTAGGAGAGCTAGCACCTTCATCCTCCTGATCTAAGTCTTGCTGGAGGGGGTTTTCGTTGTCTACGGCGCTATCCGGAGTGTTATTATCTCCTGGGCCGGTATCACCACTTTTGCTTTGGTGGGACTTAGAGCGGCGTCGCTAACGTCGATGCTTAGGTTGCTTCTTGGAGGGGTCATCCTCTGCTATCTCGTCGTCGTTGCCTTCATTGGGTGTATCCACCATGTATATGTCATACAACGAAGTGGCTTTCCAGTGCCCTATAGGTGCTGGTTCATGTTCGTCTCCTACATCGTCGTCCATACCGTCGATGTCTTCGGAGTCGAAGTCGAGCATGTCGGTTAAATCATCGACAGTGGCTACAAAGTGGGTGGTGGGTGAGCATCGAATTTCTTCGTCGTCCGCATCCCAGTCCTGTTGACCATGATCCGGCCAGGGCTCTCCTGACAAAGAGAGAGACCTTAGTGAATTCAGAATGTCGCCGAAGGGCGAGTGCTGAAAGATATCTGCAGCGGTGAATTCCATGATCGGCGCCCAGTCAGATTCGATTGGCAGGGGCGCGGATGGTTCGGGGTCCGGAGGAGAGTCCGGCACCTTGGAGTCACGAGCTGCGCAGAGGATTATGCTGGTGTTCGGCTCGATCACCGTTGAGACTGCAGCCCCTGAGGCGGTGTCTAGCCACCCGTCCTCGATTGGTGCAGCTGGCTCCGAGCTAAGGGTCGGAGCTGGTGTGGGCGTGGCCTCTGGAGTACCGTCTGGTGGCAGAGCTAGGTCATGCCCATCGAGACAGTGCGGCGCGCCCGGCTATGGCTCGAACCGTCGAAGATCAAGTCTCCGCGGATGTCGGCCGTGTAGTTCAAACTTCCAAATCTGACCTGATGGCCAGGGGCGTAGCTTTCAATCTGCTCCAGATGGCCAAGCGAATTGGCCCGCAGTGCAAAGCCACCGAATACGAAGATATGTCCGGGGAGAAAAGTCTCACCCTGGATCGCATCACTATCGATGATAGTAGGAGCCATCAAGCCTAATAGCAACGACACAAAGGAACTTTCAATGAAAGCACCAATGTCAGTGTCAAAACCGGCGGATCTCGGGTAGGGGGTCCCGTACTATGCGTCTAGGCCGGATGGTAACAGGAGGAGAGGGACACGAAGTTTTACCCAGGTTCGGGCCCTCTTGATGGAGGTAAAACCCTACGTCCTCCTTGATTAATATTGAAGATGTGGGTGTTACAGGAGTAGATCTACCACGAGATCAGAGAGGCTAAACCCTAGAAGCTAGCCTACGGTATGATTGTATGTTGTGATTGTTGTTCTACGGACTAAAACCCTCCGGTTTATATAGACACCAGAGAGGGTTAGGGTTACACAAGGTCGGTTACAAAGGAGGAGATATCCATATACATATTGCCTAGCTTGTCTTCCACGCCAAGTATAGTCCCATCCGGACACGAGACGAACTCTTCAATCTTGTATCTTCATAGTCTAACAGTCCGGCCAATGGAGATAGTTCGGCTGTCCGGAGACCCCCTAATCCAGGACTCCCACACGCGTTGTTACCAAAATTGTTCCTACCAACAAAATTCACATCCATAGATTCATTATTATTCTCAATCAAAGTAGACAAAGGCATATCATTAGGATCAGAAGAAACACTCTTATTAGCAAATAATTTCATAATTTCATCCATTTTTCCACTCAAAACATTAATTTCTTCTATCGCATGCACCTTTTTATTAGTAGATCTTTCAGTGTGCCATTGAGAACAATTAACCATAGTATTATCTAGGAGTTTAGTAGCTTCTCCTAAAGTGATTTCCATAAAAGTTCCTCCTGCGGCCGAATCTAAAAGATTTCTAGAAGCAAAATTCAATCCGGCATAAAAAAAATTGTATAATCATCCACAAATTTAAACCATGAGTAGGGCAATTACGTATCATTAATTTCATTCTCTCCCAAGCTTGTGCAACATGTTCATGATCAAGTTGCTTAAAATTCATAATATCGTTTCTAAGAGAGATGATATTAGCGGGAGGAAAATACTTAGAGATAAAGGCATCTTTGCACTTGTTCCATGAATCAATACTATTTTTAGGCAAAGAAGAAAACCAAGCTTTAGCACGATCTCTAAGCGAAAAAGAAAATAGCTTCAATTTAACAATACCATTATCCACATCTTTCTTCTTTTGCATGTCACATAAATCAACGAAGCTATTTAGATGAGTAGTGGCATCTTCACTAGGAAGGCCGGAGAACGGATCTTTCATGACAAGATTCAGCAAAACAGTATTAATTTCACAAGATTCAGCATCGGTAAGAGGAGCAATCGGAGTGCTAGTAAAATCATTGTTGTTGGTATTGGTGAGGTCACACAATTTAGTATTATATTGAGCCATCGTGACAAGCAAGCAAACTAACACACAAGCAAACAAAAAGCAAGTGGGCAAAAAGAGACAAATAGAGAAAGAGAGGGAGGATAGAGAGAGAGAGGGCGAATAAAACGGCAAGGGTGAAGTGGGGGGAGAGGAAAACAAGAGGCAAATAGCAAATAATGTAATGCGGGAGATAAGGGTATGTGATGGGTACTTGGTATGTTGACTTTTGCATAGAGCTCCCCGGCAACGGCGCCAGAAATCCTTCTTGCTACCTCTTGAGCACTGCGTTGGTTTTCCCCGAAGAGGAAGGGATGATGCAGCAAAGTAGCGTAAGTATTTCCCTCTGTTTTTGAGAACCAAGGTATCAATCCAGTAGGAGGCTACGCGCGAGTCCCTCGCACCTGCACAAAACAAATAAATCCTCGCAATCAACGCAAATAGGGGTTGTCAATCCCTATAGGGCCACTTACGAGAGTGAGATCTGATAGATATGATAAGATAATATTTTTGGTATTTTTATGATAAAAGATGCAAATTAAAATAAAGGCAAAGTAAATAGCAAAGAAAATAACTAAGTAGTAGGAGATCAATATGATAAAGATAGACCCGAGGGCCATAGGTTTCACTAGTGGCTTCTCTCAAGAGCATAAGTATTCTACGGTGGGTGAACAAATTACTGTTGAGCAATTGACAGAATTGAGCATAGTTATGAGAATATCTAGGTATGATCATGTATATAGGCATCACGTCCGAGACAAGTAGACCGACTCCTGCCTGCAACTACTACTATTACTCCACTCATCGACCGCTATCCAGCATGCATCTAGAGTATTAAGTTAAAAACAGAGTAACGCCTTAAGCAAGATGACATGATGTAGAGGGATATACTCATGCAATATGAAGAAAACCCCATCTTGTTATCCTCGATGGCAACAATACAATACGTGCCTTTCTGCCCTTACTGTCACTAGGAAAGGACACCGCAAGATTGAACCCAAAGCTAAGCACTTCTCCCATTGCAAGAAAGATCAATCTAGTAGGCCAAACCAAACTGATAATTCGAAGAGACTTGCAAAGATAACCAATCATACATAAAAGAATTCAGAGAAGATTCAAATATTATTCATAGATAGACTTGATCATAAACCCACAATTCATCGGTCTCAACAAACACACCGCAAAAAGAAGATTACATCGAATAGATCTCCACAAGAGAGGGGGAGAACATTGTATTGAGATCCAAAAAGAGAGAAGAAGCCATCTAGCTACTAACTATGGACCCGTAAGTCTGAGGTAAACTACTCATAGTTCATCGGAGAGGCTATGGTGTTGATGTAGAAGCCCTCCGTGATCGATGCCCCTTCCGGCGGAGCTTCGGAACAGGCCCCAAGATGGGATCTCGTGGATACAGAAAGTTACGGCGATGGAATTAGGGTTTTGGCTCTGTCTCTGATCGTTTGGGGGTACTTGGATATATATAGGAGGAAGAAGTACGTCGGTGGAGCAACAGGGGGCCCACGAGGGTGGAGGGCGCGCCTGGTGGGGGTGGGCGTGCCCCCCTACCTCGTGGCCTCCTGTTTCCTTTCTTGACGTAGGGTCCAAGTCTCTCTGGTCTTATTCATTGAGAAAATCACGTTCCCGAAGGTTTCATTCCGTTTGGACTCCGTTTGATATTCCTTTTCTTCGAAACCCTAAAACAGGCCAAAAAAAACAGCAATTCTGGGTTGGGCCTCCGGTTAATAGGTTAGTCCCAAAAAATAATATAAAAGTGGATAATAAAGCCCAATAATGTCCAAAACAGTAGATAATATAGCATGGAGCAATCAAAAATTATAGATACGTTGGAGACGTATCAGGCGTCGACTTCGACGGAACATTCTCGCTGGTGGTCAAGTCAGCTACCATCTGCGTCGTGCTCGCCATCGCTGCTACACGGGACTGGCCCGTCCACTAGATGGACGTGAACAACGTGTTCCTCCAAGGCTTCCTCACCGAACGCGTCTACTGCCAGCAACCAGCAGGCTTCATCGACGCTCGCCGGCCCGACCACCTCTGCCTGCTCGACCGGTCCCTCTATGGACTGCGGTAGGCACCTTGAGCCTAGTTCGACCGCTTCGCCGCCTTCCTCTGATCGATCGGCTTCGTGGCGGCGCGTGCGGACCCCTCCCTATTCATCCTGCGTCATGGTGACCAAGTGGCGTACCTTCTTCTGTACGTGGATGACATCGTCCTCACGGCCTCGACATCCGCGCTTCTGCACCACCTTCAACGCCAGCTCCTCGCCGAGTTCTCGCTGAAGGACCTTGGCCCTCTGCATTTCTTCCTCGGGATTCAGGTCACGCGCGACCGTACAGGCTTCTTCCTCTCCCAGAGCAAGTACGCAGACGAGCTCTTGGACCGCGCCAACATGACTAGCTGCAAGCCAGTCAGCACTCATGTGGACACACACAGCAAGCTCTCCGGCGACACCGGAGCGCCAGTGGATGACCCCTTGGACTACCGCAGCATCGTCGGCGTGCTGCAGTATCTCAGCTTGACCAGGCCAGACCTGGCGTATGCCGTGCAGCAGGCGTGCCTCTCCATGCATGACCCGCGCGCACAGCACCTCGCGCTCGTCAAACGCATTCATTCTTACGTCCGCGGCTCCTAGACGCATGGCCTGCACATCGGCCGATCGCGCTCCCTCGGCCTTGTTGCCTACACCGACGCAGATTGGGCCGAGTGCCCGGACACGAGGAGGTCGACGTCGGGCTATGCTGTCTTCCTCGGCGACTCCCTCATCTCCTGGTCGTCCAAACGACAGCCCACTGTCTCGCGGTCCAGCGCCGAGGTCGACTACCGCGCAGTCACCAACGCCGTCGCTGAATGATGCTGGATTCGCCAACTCCTCGGCGAGCTCCACGCACCGCTGTCCAAAGCAACTATGGTCTACTGCGACAACGTTTCCTCGGTCTACATGGCGGCTAATCCCGTGCACCATCGCCGCATGAAGCACATCGAGTATGACATCCACTTTGTGCGCCAGAAGGTTGCTCTCGGCGAGCTGCGCGTCCTCCACGTTCCCATGACGCAGCAGTTTGCGGACATCATGAACAAAGGGCTGCCTACGCTAGCTTTTCAGGAGTTTCGTTCCAGCTTGTGCATCCGCCCTCCGGACGCTTCAGCTGCGGCGGGGTATCAGCAGAAACCACCTGGTCTGCCCATGTAGTCTAGACAGGACGTGCTCTAGCGCACGATCCGCACTCCCTGGTGCACGTCGCCCTTGTACACTGCGCCCTTGCTTGCGCCTGTAACCTATTTATACACAGTCAATACAGCAGCAGCACCTGAGGTGCCCAGCTCATTCTCCTCTCTCTCCCTCGCACAACATGAATGTACAAAGCTAGCCAGATTTGCAATCGCCAGTGCATGTTACATGGCCTCGTGCATTCTCCAACTATCGGCTTAATTAAAGAATTAGTTAGTACCTTTGGCCGGTTGCCTAAACACGTGACAGATAAGACCCATATTGCGATGTTGCCGGTGATTTACTTGGGAGCAGCAGTAATCCGTTTAGATACGATTTTGCACGAGAAAACCATGTACGTAGACGCCAAGTCTGCTGGAGATAGAATCCTGGCCAGTTTAAACTCACACGGCTTCATACTGCACACATTAATGACTGGCATTAATACATTATGCATTTAAATACTATAAACACGTAAGACTAACTCAATGCACAAATAACATTTCAACTAGGCCTTACCTCGTACGGCTCATCTTCATCACTGTCATATGGTCTTGTCCCACTTCCTCTTGTTGCCCACAAGATCCTCCTCCTGCTATATTGTCAAACAAGCACATCAATTACAATGAATTGAATTGCAGTTCAAAGAATATCATTAAAAACAAAATTGTGAATGTGAACCACATTGGTATGTTGCAAGTGACCAATATTGTCAATATATTTTCCAATGCAAAATAATTTAATATGAAACCTACAGATAAACAAATAAAGCTACCTAAACAATTTGTTTTTGCATAATGATGGAAAGCTCCAATCTATATTGAAAATGTGCACTGGTTACACATGGTATGTACATTTCAACAACTAATTGATAGACTATATATTAAACTATCTACATCTTAAATAGTAGGGTTATCAACATACAAGTTCATTGACATGTACATATAAATAAATGGTTTCCTTATAAATACAGAATTTAAGCAATCAATCAACAGACAAATGCTTTCCTTTATAAATGCTAATGAAAATCCAAACTGGATTTTTGACATTCCTTGGATTAACCCAACACTTTTCTTTTGAGGGAATTTCCCCCACACTACTTAATGAAAACATATAGTATATTTTGTTGCTAGGATCCTGCCTTGGAATGTTTACTTCATAGTTATACAATGGTGACATCCCAGCTGCATATTTTTGTAATTCATCATAAGTATTTTCACAGGAGGAAAATCTCTGGCCGGGTTAATTTTATGAGGCTGGACAATAGGCCTGCCTACAACATTTGCTTTATAAAATTTTGTACAAGGACAATATTTCAAGGACATGTTACTATTTTTGAGGCCATCCTTCTACAATTGTACAGTGAGTTATCTCTTAGCCTCCTAAATATGAAATTACATCCATTGCTACTAATTACAGAAGCCAACTACAAATTTTAATATGCACACAGACACATTGATCAGCTTATCCAAACTATGATCATACTTGCATTTTCCATTTTCATGCACACAATCTGAACAACATAGCTAATATAAATACATATTCTGGAAAACTTTCTAATTACAGGAAACCTACACAAAAGAATAATTAAGATGTACCAAAGCATTTTTTGGGATAATGCAGCAAAGCTCTTACACATATTAACATAATGCAGTAGTTAATTAGGTAAAACTTTAACTATAAATGCATACATCTCCAACAAAATCTAAAATTTCATTACATACCTAGACAAAAACAAATTATACTATAGATGAATCTTGTATCATCTAAATCAATTCATTGGCACATCAAAATTAATGCATTCCAAATAAAATATGTTTCCATTCAGTATCATTGAACCACAGATCAAATCAAATAATCATATATGTATGCAGCATTGAACTACAGATCTAATAATCATATATGGTCTATTTGACCTTAAATTTCCCCTTAAATAAGGTGTTCAACCTCATACTAATTAAAATCTAAAAGCAAAATTTCCACTACTAATCTAATAAGCATCTGGAGAAAAAACATCTCTCAATCCGGCTACTTCTAACCTAATCTAATAATCATATGGTCCACCATTCTTGCACGAATCAAATACAGAAAAACCTTAATGCAGAGAAAACCCTACATCCAACAAATCTAACCCAAGAAACTTCTGGCCAAAAACCCTAGAATCTAAAAACTACCAACTAAAAGGGATAAGCAGATACCTTCTGCTCCACCTGCTCCTCACTAGAGCCGGCCTCCACCTTCTCCACCTCATGCGCCTCGCCAGAGCCCGCCTCCACCTTCTGCGCCTCGCCAGAGCCTGCCTCCACCTTCTACGCCTCGCCGGAGATCGCTAGAGCGGGCGCATCTGGCTGGACTGCGCCGCTGCAGCCCGCCCCCACCTTCTCCAGATCTGTAGCGGGGGGAGCACCGCGCTGGACGCCGGCACATCCCCTCACAAAGATGCCCGCAGCGACCTGCCACGCCTGCTCCACCAGATCTGCACCCCAATCGGGGCGCTCGCCTCCTGCGTCCGCCATGGCGATGGAGAGGATGCGATTGGGGAGAGGGAGACGAGGAGGTTGGAGAGGAGAGGGAGTGGGGAGTGGAGAGAGGGAGACGATGCGGCGGGGAGGGGGGAATGGTGGGCGATGCGGCCGAAGGTGGCTGCCGTCCACATTTATATGATGGGACACTTTTGGCAACTACCCGTGACACATGTTGCCCCACGCGCGGGCGGCTGCACGCCTGAACGAAACGCGCCATATACAAATACGTATATGGCCGGGCATACGATCTAACCGGGCCCGTACGGGCCTCCTAGGGCTCCTTGACGGCTATATGCGGGGGCAACAAAGACAATCGTGCCCCTCGTTATGAACCGTTTTTGGTTCATCCTGGCCGTCAATGTGTTTTTCCACCTCGCGTTCAGCCCAGGGAGAGCACCGGAGCAGAAACGGTGTCCCGTCTTTTTGGCAGGGGAAATTTAACCTGGGCTATCTACAAGACGACATCAAACGGACCGCCCTGACTGCGCCTTGCGCGGCGCGCTTGGGCCGGGGACGACCAGGGATGACCCCGCCTCCGGGCTTGCCGCCGCTCTCCTCCCGAATGGATTTCAAAGCCCCGGACCACAGCAATCCTCGTATGCCCGGTTAGCGGTCGTGTCTCAAGCTCGACGGCAAGAACGATGTGTCAGGTATTCAGGCGCAACCACGCCGCACGACGAACTCCTATCGTGCTTCGTGCCTGTCGGCCGTGACACCAACAGTCCCTCCTTGGGCACAACCAACCGCAGCTTCACATGCCATGGTTTCGCCTTGTCCGTCCTGTCGCCGCCGGAGCGCGCATGCCAAATGTTCGACGAAATGCATAAGCTAACTGTAAGCTTTACTCCGCTAAATTTAGGGGATCGGATAGAACCGATCAAAAATTAGTAAAGTAAATATACTCTACTAAGATTTACTTGGCCGGATCTTTCTCTATTTTTTAGGGGATCGGCTAGAGTTGACCTTAGCACCGTGAGATAAGCTTCGGTGAGAAAGCAGCATAAGATAAGCAGGCCCTCCAACACACACACAACAAAAGTGGCCGTCAGAAAAGCTTGGGCCTGTCTCTGAGGGTTGTTGCCGTGCTCGATGCCATCTGTCTCATCAACCAGGCCACCTCTAGCGACGACGAAGGCACACAAAACAATGAGGACGGGAGACTCCGCCACCGGCGAGAGGCAGGGGATCCCAGTGGTGTGCTTGCCAGCGATGAAGACCGCGGCATGACCCAGATGCGAAGGATGCCAGTGGACGATCTATTCGCTGGCCCCAAGAACCTAGGTAACTAATTTATTTGATCTCTTTACCTCCCGGTTCGACCACCTCCGTTGCCATCTGCTTTAGTTTGATGCCTTACCAACGAAACTTCGAATCGACTTGTGTGCTATGCCGATCCCCAAAATGTCATGCCGCTTCTGTACATGAAGCTTTCTTTGAGTTCTTGCCTTCTTATACCGAATTGCATCTAAGATGTTGATCGCATTTGGTTTTGTCCTTACCAAGTGTTGCACTATTCTTCAGAGAAACTCCACAGTCCAGTACTTGTTGTGCCAAACTGCATTTAGAAGTGTCAGTTTTCTATGAAGCTTTGATCAAATAACCATGTTACCATGCATACGCACACACTCACCAGGTTCATTCATGATTAAAGGAGTGATCATCCAACTTCGAAGATGGACAGGGGAGTGAAAAGGACAACGAAACAATGCATTGAACTTTGATGAAAGATGAACACCATCGACAGGCGTTTATTCAAGGAAACAAATGCGGTTAGCAGGAACCCGCAAGCACTGCCCAAGACCTCGCTAATGTGCTGGAGACATCAAATTACACACCCTTGGTATCACAGATGCAGCGGTACAGCTCATCATTGCGAACACGGTTCATCTGAGCGGAGATCCAACGGATATGGCCCTTCAGTTTGTACTCCTCAATGAGTGGGGTTGTAAGTGAGATCTTGACTTAATAGGAATGATTGACTTTTTTCGGGAGCTCATTCGCAAAGAACTCCGATGTTAAGTGTGCTTGGCTTGAAGCAATTTAAGGATGATGACCAAGTAGAAACTTTTTCTGGGATGCACACGAGTGAGGATAAAGTGTGCAGAAAAGACTAGTGTTGGCTTGTAGGCCCAGTTTGGATCCCGCAAGCCGCCATGCATCGCTACCGCAAGACGCCACACACCGCTGCTGCAAGCCGTTGGGGCGCCAGTGATGCGAGTCGTCTCCGGAGTTGTAAGTCGTCACCCATCGCTACTGCAAGGCCGATGTTGTAAACTCACCGCTAGAGTTCTCCAACGGGACAACACCTGGTGATGCGAGGACACCATCCCATGCGTTGTTGTGAGCTTGTTCGGGTGTGCTGCAAGCGAGCTGGAGTTTGCCACGAGGTCACCATCGATGCTAGAATGGCGGCCGAGAGAATAGTGGGGCTTTGCTGCGAACCTATGGTGTGGTTGTTGCGAGCTTTGCCAAGCAGTGCCGTGAGTGAGCAAGAATTTGTTGTGCTGGGGAGCGGCTGAGGTGATGCTCTAACCAGCGGCCATGGCTTTTGCGACCACGGGCAACTAGTGTTGTGAGTTTAGGTGGCTAGTGCTACTACAGTGTGCCAAGCGTAGCCGACCAGGTGATGCGACAACGCTTCTATGGCATGGCTAGCAGTGTTGTGTGTGTGTGTTGCCACGGTTATGTTCGGACAATGGCGGCAATGCTTCCGCGGTAGTCATCTGTGCGGCAACGAGTGGAGCTGACGTGTTCCGCAACGGACGCTGCTCGAGCCAACGAGGAAAGCGTGTAGGAGGAAGACGCAGTGGGAAATACGTATGGCGAGAGAGACGATGGACGTCGTTGAGCAAACGGCTTACACGACCGCAATCAAGGGCAGATATGGGGGTGATCTTTCCCTCGTACAGCCGGTTGGCGCCTAGCGCCGCCCTCCATTTTCTCCTTGCAAAAAAATCCCTTTACGGTAAACAAAGCAGCTTAAGATAAGCGGGCCGCCTGGGAATTTGGACGTTCACCCTCGGCCGCTGAGCACACGCTCCATACAGAGTGGTCATCAGAATGTGTCCTCCGCCTCAGCGCGTGTAGTGTCAAGTAAGGCAAACGGCGCTCACGTAGCCGCTTATTCGGGTCGGCCCAATAAATAGTTTCCTACCCCCGCTCGCTCGCTACTTGCATGCCTCGTTTTTGCTCCCTCCTCACTCTTCCCGGTTGATAGTCAACTGTTGACCATTCAACCATTGACTTAAAAAAATTCATGAAAAAGGAGAAAAAATAAAAATGTTTTTTTAATTTGAAACGAAAATCATGAAATTTGAAAAAAAAAACAAATCATGAATTTGGTAAAAGGTTCACAACTTTGAAAAAAAAGTTCAACTTTTTTTTAAAGAAGTCCAAAATTTGGACAAAGTTCGACGATTATGAAACAAAGGCACGAACATGAAAAAAGTTCACAAATTTAAATAAGGTTCATGGATATTTTTCCAAGTTCATGGATTTTTAAAAATGATCATTGTTTAGCAAAAAATAGTTCACGAATTTTAAAGAAAATCATTAATTTTGGAAAAGGTTCATGAATAATTTAAAAAAGATCACAAATTTGAAAAATGCCCATGGATTTATAAGAAAGTTCGTGGATTTGGAGAAGCCCATGAATTAAAAAACGTTCATGCATTTAAAAACAAGAATAATAAAAAAGAAAGAAAAAGGAACCATAAAAATAAAATGGAAAAAAGAAACAGAAAATAAAAACCCGAATAAGAACCGTACAAAAAATAACAACAAAGACTTTAGTCCCAAACAAGTTAGGATAGACTAGAGGGGAAACCCATAAGATCTCGCAACCAAACCAATTCATGGCTGTGGCATATGGATAGTAAGCTTCCACGCACCTCTTGTCCATAGCTAACTTTGCTGATACTCCAACCGTCCAAAAAACCGAAAAAAGAAATAAACACCGAAAGCTTTCAGAATTTTCCCAAAACCTGGAGCTTTAGCGGGTGCTTCAGTTGGTGGGCCGGCCCGTTCTGTCTTGCCAATCTGGCTACCTCTAGCGGCGATGAGGACGGGAGACGCCACCGGTAGCAGAGGTGCAGGCAAGGAACCCAATCGGTGTGCGCGCCGGCGGCGGCACGGCCCGGAGGCGCCGGAGGCGAGTGTGCGATTTATCCGCTGGACACGGAAACCCTAGGTAACTGACTAACTTTCTCTTCAGCGGCATCTCTTTACATCCCGATCCTCCTATCTCCATCGCCATCAGATTTTGCAGGCTATGAGTGGATTACCAACGGAAATTGAATTGACTGTGATCAACGCCAATCGCCAAAAAAAAAAATTATGCCCTCACCTCCTTTTTTATGAAGGACGTTTTTATTAACTTAAAATGTTGCCCTCACCTCCTTTTGACAAAGAAAATATATATTAATATCACAAAGATACTAATTACACCCGAATTCTGTACGAACAAGATGTCCAAAGGCATAAAGATACACAACCAAAAAAATTAAAAAGACAGAAAAGAAAATTTGCGCCACGTTGATGAATCACTAGCATTAGCAACCCTCTAACCATCATCGAAGACAACACTCGAAATACAAAAAGGGTTCTCCAAAAGCAACGTCTTCAAAAAGAAAACAATGCACAAGCGTTGTCGTTTGCTCGATTGAAGATCTTGGGTTTTCACCCTGAGAAAAGTCTGAGTTCACCCAAAAACAATGCCTTGAAAAAAAGGCCATTGCCATTTTATAACCAATACAAGCCAGATCTTGAGTTTTGCTCCATTGAGACTCGGTACTCAACGAGCACCATGAAGTTTTCTTTGAGTTCTCCATCTGACATCGACCACAATTCCAAAGGCTGTGTGTCACTTGGTTGTGTCCATGCCAAGAGCTGCTTTATGCTTAAGAGAAACCCTACTCTGGAGCACTTACTATCCCAAATTGCATTAAGGTACTCCCTCCATCCCATAATATAAAAGCGTTTTTGACACTACAAAGTAGTATTTAGTTTCCGGAGAACTTTGATCACATAACCAATGTTACAGTGCATAGGTTGTTGGCATTTGGTTTTGTCCTTGCCAAGACCGGCACTATTCTTCAGAAAAACTCCACAGTGCAGCACACATCAGTGAAGCTTTGACCAAAACCACACACACCAGGTTCATTCATGACAAAAGGGGTGATCAAATAATTTTGAAAGACAGAGAAATGAGACAGACAACGAAACATTGCATTGAACTCTGATGAAAGATGGAACACCATGGGCAGGCGTTTATTCCAGGCAACAAATGCGGCTGGCATGAACCAGCGAGCACTGCCCAGGACCTCACAAATGTGCCGAGACAACAAATTAACACACTCCACGACCAGACCAAATGAAAACTACGGCAGACAAATCATAACGCAGCCGACACTTCACCCTCCCGCTGAATGCGCCTCTTCATGCCCCATTGCACCGGGCTAGTTGTCGGAGTTCTCGCCGTCAACCGCCAATGGAACTGCAGCAGCCTGGATTCAAGAGAACATATAAATCGTAAGTGAGTGTGCCGAAGTGGACACTGATATATGTTGCCTATGTTTCTCTTTGACGGTCAGATAACTTACCAGGCTGCGGTACTTCAGGGCGTAGAACATCTCAAGGTAACGGCGAGTCTCACGCCTCTCTAGGTTGCTCACGTACTTCCAGAATCCATACACACCGGTCAGGGTCATCAGCCTCTCTGAGTACAGCTTCCAGGTGTACCTGATCATTCAAAAATTGTAGGATAAGTATTTGTTCAGGGGCAGAACCTAGAACTATCTGGCATGACAAAAATTATAATGCATACTTCTCATAAATTCTCTTCAGGCCTCCTTCAGACATTTTGTCCCAGTAGCTTGGATCCTCGCTGCACTTCTGAAAGAAGTTGACCAAGATATCTGCGGCCTTGTCACTGTGGTAAGGATCAATGTGCAGACCAGACACCCCATTCACAATGATTTCAGCAGGGCCACCGTGGCATGTCGCAATTGTCGGCAGACCACATGTCATGGCCTCAATGACAGTAAGGCCAAAAGCTTCATAGAATGCAGGCTAGAAACAATTGAAACAAGAGTTTAGTCCAGTACAAACCCAAGGCTGTTTATTTTTTCCAAATGTTGATCACAGAAGAATATGGAGTGACATGGTTGGTATACCTGCACAAATGCTCCCTTGGTGTCACAGATGTAGCGGTACAGCTCACCATTGCGAACACGGTTCATCTGAGCAGAGATCCAACGGATATGGCCCTTCAGCTTGTACTCCTCAATGAGACTGTACATCCTCTTGAACTCAGCCTGCTCCTCCCTATCCTTGGACTCCTTGCCATGGTCGCCAGCAACAATCACAAGGTTCGCCAAATCCTTCAGATGTGCATTCTTGCCGTACATCTCAACCAAGCCAGTCATGTTCTTCACACGGTCAAGACGAGCCATTGAAAAGATGATTGGCTTGTTCCTGTCCTTCAACACAAATCTGTAGAAAACAGATTTAAAATGGTTATACTTGAATGGAAGAGCATGTACACCATACAGCAGAACATAAGCAATTGTTCAAAAAATTGAAGGCACTACTGTAAACCAGGTGAAATGCGCTAGTTATTACATCACATAGAGGTGAGTACTCACTTGTGTTCATCGTTCTCAACATCGCTGTACAGGAGCTCCTCAATTTCAGAGTGGAAGGCGGTGAGCCTCTTGTCAGTCTCAGTGTATGGGAAGTAGACAGTCATGTCTGCTCCAGGAGAGACGATGTTGAACTTAGGATCAAACACGTCAATCCCATGGACAACCCGGTACAGATCAGGGAGGGTGAAAGCAATGTGAGACTCGTATTGGCCCACGCTATCTTTGCTGCAAAAACAAAAGAGGGAAGCATCAGATAAACGTCCTGGTACTGTCACAGCCAACAATGTTTCTACTGAAAATATAGAGATGTTACCTTCCGGCAATTTCCTGGAATGTGCTGGTGATGATGAAATCAGTGTGGTTCATGGCAATCAGGTCAGCTGTGAACTGGCATGAAAAGTGATACTGGCTGTCGAATTTGTCCAAGTAGATGTCTGAGTTGGGGTACTTGGTTTTCTCCAAGGCATGGGCAATGGTGCACTGTATTCATGTACAAGAGAAATCATAAGTAATTTAGCTAATCAAAAATACAAGACTGATGTATACAGTACAACAAAACCGACCTGGGTAACTCCCAATTTATGGGCAAGCAGAGTGGCCACAAGGTTACCATCACTGTAGTTGCCAATGATCAAATCAGGCTTGGTCTGCATTTCTCTCATGAGTTCGTTTGCAACATCCTGTGATTAAACATGCATGATCTCAGAATACAGATACTATGTTTTAGCTCTGTAGAACGCTATTCGAATAAAGCGTTTACCTCGGTGTATGTCTCCAGGTATGGCCAGACATCAAAACGCGAGATCCACTTACGGAGGATCCCATTCTCGGTTCTGAATGGAACACGGAGAATGTCAGTGTGCTCAGTTCCAATGACCTTCTCCAGCCGCTGGCCACATGTGGTTCCAACAGCATCAGGCAACAACCTGGTTACCTGCATCAAATAAAATTGGTTGGGCACATTTACCCAGTTAGTCACAACACACTGACAAACAAGGTCTTAGAAATTGCAACATCCAACATTGTTATCTCAAACATACAATGAGGATCTTGGGAGTTATATCAAGGCCTTGCTGCTTAATCCTCAGAAGCATCTCATTCTCCAAAGCACGGACTTGATCCAAGATGTACACAACCTGTCAAACAATATCCTGTCAGATCAGAACTAGGAGGCCTGAAAAAACTAGCTAACAGAAAATTGCTTCCAAGCAGCTTTACCTGGCCACCGGTATCAGGGTATCCCAACACATTGGATTGAGCAAAGTATCCATGGGGAGACAGGATGACAACATTGAACATCATTGGAATGGTTCCAAGGAACTTCTCCAAGCTGGCCGGATCAGGGGCCTCAAGAAGGTCAAGAAGCAAATGGATGGTGTCGTGTACACGCTTTGCGGTGTCACCCCAACCCTTCTCCAAACCAAGCTCTTGGAACCTGCACTTGAAAACGTAAGCAGCTACTCCATTTGCAGTAGTTTAACCTTAGCTATGTGGTATGACCGTAAGAGCAAGTTGCATAGAAATAACCTGTGGTTGAATTCAGAGCTGGGAGTGTCTTCAGGAATGCTAACTAGATACTCTTCTGCCTTCCTAAGGGCCGACTGGAGACCGCGAAGGCTCTGAATTCTGTCGTTCAACATCATTGTCTGTAATTGAAAATGACATTTTATTATTAAGAGAACATGGATCAAATCATTATGCAGTTCTTTGTAGAATGTCAGGTTAATTCAAGCATTCAAGTTTGGTAGGTTCCACGTATTGGAAGCTTACCGTGCCCTTGTAGTTATGGGCTTTCAGGAAGTTGAGCAGTGGGTAGAGGCTCTCCTTGTCCTGGAACAACTTGGAAGACAGGTGACGGTTAAGGAACTGCACCCCGTTTCCGATGGACTTGGACATGGAAGGGCGCGGGAAGGAGGCATTGAAAGGCTCAAAATCAAGCTCAAGCACAAACTTGCTGCTGGCACTGTTGTCAAGGAAAAGGCACAAGGTTATTCACTACAAGTAGAATGTATAATTCACCTACAACTGCTAAGATTTCATCCTGCAACTTACTGCTCATCGACAAGCTGTTCCTTGAATGCCAAGTACTCAGAAACAGTGAGCTCTTCAACGGCGAGCTCACTAACATTCACCCGAATGTAGTCCCAGACACCAGGCCTGGGCCTGATGGCAAGTGCAACCCATGGGGGCAGCACAATTGCTTCCTACATTTACATCAAGGAAGAGAGAATTAGAACGCCTTGAATATAAAAAAATTCAACTGGCAGGCACTTGAGCAGGAAAGTCGCCGAAGTTATGTTACCTGAGCAGCTCGGAGGATGTCTTCAAAGGGCGCATACTTCTCCTTGTCGGATTCGAACAGTTCGTCAAACTCAGCAAGCAGCTGGTGGCGCTGAAGCATGCCCTTGCCCTGGTGAACATACCTGCAAAGAGTGGTATTTTTCAGAAAAAAGAAAAGAGTGCTACACCTCATATTTTTCCTATGACTGAAACTATGTAAGCAGCACTACCTCTACCCTGACTACCAGATTATACTAAGAACATGTAACATTTCAACATGATCACCAAATTCCTCTAGTCCTGACTATGAATCTATGATGTACCAAAGATATGCATGCATCACCTTCTAATGCTGATTTTGATGTGCTAAAAACTAATTAAAGATAGGGACGAAATTTATACCATGTCAACATGTTTTGGTGGCATAACAGAGATTAGTTTGTTTCACATACAGGTAGACATGGTTTGAGATCCTCACCTGGAGAAGAGTGCAATGAGCTCATTGGGGTGGGAGGAGAAGGTGGCACCAAGGCGCTCCCTGAGGCTGTGGAGGCGAGTCAGCTTGGCAGCCATGGCTCAGGACACAAAACTGCAGAGCAAGGTAAAGATCAGCATTCAGCCTTGGAGAATCAAAACATTTACTGTACTTGCCAAGAACCAAAGTCAACAGCCACTAGGATATCAACACTAGTCATATTACTGCAGCACGAAAAAAAATACTACTCCTACTTGAAATCAAGACTAAATCAGAGGTGAAACATTTGCCAACACTAGTAAAATCTCGCAGATCGAAGAGATCAAAGTAACGGAAAGGAAGCGAGCATTAATCTTGCACCTAACTCAATCAAGCACCGATTCCACACCAAACCAGTCGTTCTCTGAAGATGTTTCTACAGAGAAAAAAGGGGGCAAACTTGAGCAAGCGCGTTTACTGATTTCTTCCAGATCATTGATGCCATTAAGGCCGCAAAAACGGCAGCAAAAAAACCCCATACACATTTCTCAGGCAAGATCCCAGGCTAACCAAAAACTTGTACTTGACCAAGAATCTCCTTAAGAGAGCTCTGACTAAAAATTTCTAACTGGCCCAGGGTAAAAATTTGGGGAAAAGAAGAGGAGGAGTCCGCTCATTAACCAGGCGGGGAATCTAGGAGGGATTCGGAGCAGAGAAGCCGAAAAACGCGTCAGCAAGAAGCCGCGCGGGATTGAGGTGACGCCCCACCAAACACGAACCGCAAGAAGTGCAAGAAACCCCCGAGGAAAACTAGCGCAGCAAGAAACTACTGGCGATCAAGACGATTGACTACCGGAGCCGCAAAGAAGCAAGATTTCCGGCCAGATTAGCTACGAATCCAAGCAAGATGAGCGCACGGGGGGGTGGAAAGAACTATGCTGACACCAGAGGCAGAGGCAGAGGCATACGTACCCAGTGGGGGTGCAGGGGAGCAGGGGAGAGAGGCCAAACGGAGGAGGTTTTCTCCAAGATCCAGGAGGACAAATAAATAGGCAAAACCCAAACCCAAACCCCCAGTGGTAGTGGTGAGAGCATTGGAGGGACAGGTGGTGGCATTGGACTATTGGTGTTGGTAGGCCCGCCTCAACTCTCAAGCTGACATGACATAATGGATAACACCGAACCGAATTATTCTTCTGCCAAATTTAAAAATATTACCAGCAGCACCTGTCTAATGGTGTCACTAACTACGCAAGGATATAACTAGCATATGCTGTGCCGTCTACTGGCTGCTTTTCCCTAAAGTGCCAAGCTTTTTTTCTGGAGAGAGCATAAACTGCAGGTCGATCGATTTGGACGGGTGCAGTGGATGGGTTCTGATTTTCAACCGATGCAAATATCAAATTGGATGGATTAGGTGGGGAACAGGGGAAAAGTTTGGGGATTTGACGGCGACGCGCCTAATGTACTGTAGCTCGCACTCACCGGCACACGCAATGAGATTGTCGTAGAAGAAAAGCAAAAAAAGCAAGGTGATTTCTTGAGCCAGCACTAACGAGTGGGGCCCTGCCGCAACAACACAAATCCACAATCTAGAAGCTTGGTCTGCACTCCAGAGGCCAACGGGCATCCGAGGGAGGGGGAGAGAGAGCGTAAAGGGCATGTGCCGAAACGATGGGGAAACACCAAGGAGGTTGCCAAGTGGCTGGCAATTCTTTGGTGCTGTTAAGCAAGAAGATTTTCTCTATGGCATCACAAACGACGGAGCATAACCAAAAGCTGGCAGGAATAATCTTTTCTGTAGCAGAAAAAGCAGCGGTTCTTGTTCTTGCGAGAGGAGAAACGGGATCGTAATGCCCGTCCGGACAGCGAGGTCGCGTCGACGGCGCCGGGACAGCCCTACGTTCCGAACAAGAAGAGCGGAGGGCATCGCATCGCATCTCTTTCGTTTGCTAGGAAAAAACAAACAAGATGCCAAGGCGAAAGTGTCTTTTGCTTGGATAATTATAATTAAAATGACACCCCGAACCAAACCGAACAGCGCTTACAATACAAACTCTAACGGCCGGCATTGCACCGAGCAGATAAAACCGTGGAGATAACCAAGGCACATTACCTTTGCAGCAGGAACACCACGAGCTCGACGAACGGGGGAACGAACAATGGAATGGCTTGTGTGACAGATGGATGACGGGGACGGGAATGTGGTGAGGTGTGGATCGCAGGTTGCAGGAGGGGGGACGTTTTATAGTGCCCGGGAAGAAATTAATCCTGGCCTGCGCAGCCGTGGTCGAGGGGCCGTGGTTTTGGATCAGGACGGGTTTAATTGCATTCCGTGTGTTCCTTTCCCATGGGCGCCGCCGACCCGACCCAAGGATGGGATGGATGGAAAATCCCGTGGTAACGGATCCAAAACCGCGGGGGCGGCTTCCGGTTTTCGCACGATCCCCGCCTCGTTTCTCGGTTACCCCGAGAGTGGCCGTGACTTTTCGTTCCTTGCAGGGTCGACGAGCGCGACTGGGTAGCGGCGGGGCTTTTTTCTTTTCTTTTTTTTTTCTTTTTTTTGAAGGGATCTTTTCTTTTCTTTGGGGGCAAGAAAGAAGAGAAAAGTCGCTTTCGTTCGTTCGTTCGCTCGTTCGCGGCTGTTTCTTTCCGCGAGAGCTGCTGCTGCGCAGCTGCGGGTGGCGCGGCGTGCCTGTTTCTGTTTGTGCGCATGCATGGACCGGACTGGACGGCGCGCGGACGCAGCAGCGCGGGCCAGACCGTCTGGATTTCGTGCGTGCGATGCGGCAGGTGAACGTTGCTTCTCTCTTCGAAATAACCCGTGAGCAGCTACAGGTAGGAGTACGTGCTTCTGGACCGTTCCACCCGATTTTTTTGGTTTCTCATTCAAGTCCGGTCAGAGCTGCACAAGGTTGGTGCGGCGTGTGCCCCGTCGTTTTGGTATACAACTGTACAAGTGCACAAGTGTATAGTTTCCGCCAAAAAAAATGAACAGGTGTGCGACCGCACAACGGTACCACGCTCTTTCTTTCTTTTTTCATCTACTACCCCTACTAGAAGAACGCCCGTGCGTTGCAACGGGGCCACGTTAACTTAAAGAGTTCAATATTACAACATTGGCGACCTTTTTTACCATCAAATCCTCACACACACACACTCCCTCCCTCTTCCTCACTCTCTCTCCCCCTCTCCCTCTCTCTAATACACACACATATCCATCTTATTGGGTACGGGACCATAATCCATCTATTTCACACACACACGCTAGTGCATAACAATATGGATTATGTGTATTATATTTGCCACCAGAACTGAGGGAATTAATTTCATGTAAATCGGCCAGCCAAAGCTCCAAGAATACGTGAAGGAGGTGGCCCGGGTCAGCGTCGGCGCCGTCCGGTGCGGGCCATGGGCCCGCTTCCAAGTGCACGTGCAATGCATGTCTTCACAAATATTACAACCAGATGTGAGAAATCACATACTAACACGATGTTGCAATCAATTTGTAATTAAAGAAGCCAAAAGTCTTTTTTCTTAAACAAGAATTCCTTATGCTGGAGTTTAAACAAACCCCACAATAGCCCTACTTATCACCTAATTAAGCAGATGCATGACTTATGAAGCGGATAAGAAATCATGTTAACTTGAAACTAAAATTCCAACAAAAGAGTGAGGAATAAACCTTTTTATCATTGCTCTGAAGTCTGAACCTCCCCCTATTTGTTAGTGAAATGTGAGTATGCTTGGAAGATAATAATTTCTTATGCAACATATGCTTTTACATCCGAAAGAGCTACAAAATATGTTGACCTACCTATGTGCACTTCCTAAATCAAGCGGATAAAATTATCGGCAATATAAAATATTAAATATTAGAAAGAAAGGGACAATGTCCACTAACCATGCAAATATTCTGACCATGGGATATTTAGGCTGGCGTATATGGGAAATCAAAGCTAAAATGACTCGATGAGTTAGGGATACATCAATAAATATTGTAAAAAGTGATAAAAACAAATCTGCAGCAACTCGCGACCCCACGAACTCGTATTCGCAATGAGCAAGTTAGTGAGGCCACCACGGTAGGCTAGCACCAAGGGACAAGGGCAACAACCGCCTTCCCATCCAACCTACTGATTCTGCTGGCGCTACTTTCATCCTAAGCCCATGAGTACCGTTAGTGTGTTGCCACGTACGGAGAAACTATGAACTGAAATTTTCATCCAAATCATGAAAAATGTTAATGTTCCTCTCCTCTCCCATCCCTCGTGTGAACATACCCAATTCGTGGTTGGCTCGCTACATTCAGCGTAGCTCTGATGTGCACTGCCCTCGCTCTTGATTAGTTGCCGCAATGCCACGCATCTACGCCAACAAGCTGGGGAAACAAATGCAAATGTTACACCGAGTCAAAATCAACCATCCCACAATCGTAACAATAGAAAAGATAATAACCAAAATTTAACAGAAGAACTATTGCTTGGCTCCCAGATCCATCTCGATAGCCCTTGATCTGGTTGCTGAGCTTCTCCTAGCCGCCTCAACATCACGTCATTACCAAACATGTAGTGGATGCCTAGTGGGATAAGGATTAAGAAATAACATGAGGTGAAAAATGCGATGGTTGTCAATTCCATAAGACGATCCAAGTAATTTGACAAAACAGATCGGGAGCATCTTGTATAATCTCAAAAAAGCAACTAAAAATATGAGAAATGAAGTGATGAAAATCAGCCCCTGCTCTCATTTATGCTCGCTTTTGTAATGGGAGGCAAGGAATGGGGATACCGGGAGAAGAAAGGATCACATGGCCGGCAAGCCTCCACCACCGGCAAGTGGGGTTGCTTCACATCCAATCTCCACGGCCGCCGCCTCCATGGGGACGAACTCCCATGTTCACAATCGGGCTCCCAATCGGCCGCTGCCTCGCCGACCTTGACGACGAAGTAGTCCCTCCCTTCGATCCCATTCGCAACGGAGGCAACACCCATCCCAGCGGACGGGTCCGCGGTGAGATCCCTACTGGATTGTGGTCGCGCCTCCCCAAACCTCACCGCGGGACACATGAGAGGGCGCCGTTGCCATGGTCAGGCTTGGATGGGGAAAGGAGGCGACATAGCAGCAACGGCGCCTTCGCCGGGATTGGTGGCGACGGCGGCGGCGAGCGAGCGGGAGGACGGCGGCGGCGAGAGAGTAGGAGGGTGGTGGCGGCAGTCCATCGGCCGCCGTGACGTGAGAGGAGGATGGGGATGGGGCCGCGATCTGGACGTATGGAGCGGTCGAGAGGAGGGGAAGCAGGCAGCTGGGTTTTTCCATCATGCAGGGTTTGGGGAAGGTCAAACGAGAGGGTTTTTTTCGTGCGGGAGGCAGAGCAACGAGGTCGGATGCAGGGAGACGGGACGCGGTCGGTTGGCAGGAAAAGGAAAGCTACGCAAAATCACATCAATATAAGAAAATATCCCATCAATACTTGATTGATTGCGATTTATTTTTTATATGGTAACTAATCTGATCATCAATACTTGATTGATTGTGATTTATTTTTTATATGGTAACTAATCTGATGGGTTTATGTGGGTGGTGAAGCGAAAAGGAAAGCTACGCATTTTTTTAGTCAGTAGAGATGATTGATGATAAGAAAGGGAAAATCACATCAATATAAGGAAATATCCCATCAATACTTGATTGATTGCGATTTATTTTTTATACGGTAACTAATCCGATCATCAATACTTGATTGATTGCGATTTATTTTTTATATGGTAACTAATCTGATGGGTTTATGTGGGTGGTGAAGCGAAAAGGAAAGCTACGCATTTTTTAGGCAGTAGAGACGATTGATGATAAAAAAAAGGGGAAATCACATCAATATAAGGAAATATCCCATCAATACTTGATTGATTGCGATTTATTTTTTATATGGTAACTAATCTGATCATCAATACTTGATTGATTGCGATTTTTTTATGGTAACTAATCTGATGGGTTTATGTGGGTGGTGAAGCGAAAAGACAGGTGGGAGGGAGACGAAATAAAACCAGCAAAATAAAACCAACGAAAGTGGTGAGGCGAAATAAAAACCAGCGAAAAATAACCGGCGGACTATTCGTAGATTTTTTTGGTTCGTCTGTCTTGGTGCGACGGGATGTTAGGGCCTGGAGTGCGTGGGGGCGGGCGGGGGACTTGGCTTGAGGTTTTTTTTTGGTTCTACGCGGCTTAGCGTGAGACGGGAGGTTGGGCGTGTGCGGGACTCGATCGCGGGGTTTTCCTTGGTTTTTCGCAGCTGAGAGGGAGGTGGGAGGAAGTACCAAAGAAGTACCAAAAAAGACCGGATGAGGTGGGACGAAAATAAAACCCGGAACGCGACCTACCAACTGAGACATTAGGAGTAGAGATAAAAGCACGAGAGGGCGGAAAACCAATTCATCTGATCCGTCCAATGCTATTATCTTACGCTCCAGAACGCTGCAATGTTTAACGCTAAACACAATTTGTTTACTAAATTACACCCTTTGCCACTGCATGCCCTCCCTTCCCTCGCCCGCCCTGATCCAGCGGTTCCAACCCCCACCTCCCCAGCGCACTCCCCGCGCCACGCCGCTACGGGCGACATCTCGCGCATCTCCTTCCGCGAGCCAACAGGAGACGCGATGCTGCCGCATACCCTTGCTTTTAGTAGTACCACCACCATTCCTCAAAAAAAAGTAGTACCACCACCATCGCCCCGGCCCTCCGCCTCTGCCTCCCTATCTCGTCCCCGGCCGCAGCAGCCTCATCATCGTCCCCCTTCGCCATCGGACGCATTTCCCTCCACCGTCGCCACCTGAAAGGATCGATATGGTTGACTAGAGGGGGGTGAATAGGCAACTAAAAATTTTAGCTTTTCTTTAACAATTTAAACTTTGCATCAAAGTAGGTTGTCTAGATATGCAACTAGATGAGCAACCTATATGATGCAACAAGGAGAGGAACACAAGCAAGCAAGAGATAAGAAACAAATAAGCTTGCTCAAATAAAGGCACGAGATAACCAAGAGTGGAGACGGTGGAGACGAGGATGTGTTGCCGAAGTTCCTTCCCTTTGAGAGAAAGTACGTCTCCGTTGGAGCGGTGTGGAGGCACAATGCTCCCCAAGAAGCCACTAGGGCCACCGTATTCTCCTCACGCCCTCACACAATGCGAGATGCCGTGATTCCATTATTGGTGCCCTTGAAGGCGGCGACCGAACCTTTACAAACAAGGTTGGGGCTCTCTTCACAACTTAATTGGAGGCTCCCAACAAAACCACGAAGCTTCACCACAATGGAATATGGCTCCGAGGTGACCTCAACCGTCTAGGGTGCTCAAACACCCAAGAGTAACAAAATCCACACAAGAAAGTATGGGGGAAGCAAAAATCCTTTGGTGAAAGTGTAGATCTAGGTCTCCTCCTTCAATCCGTAGCAAATCAACAAGTTTGAGTGGCTAGAAAGAGAGATCGGGCAAGAGAGCTTGAGGTGCATTAATGGTGGAGTGGGAGAGGTCAAAGGTGAGAGTGGTAGGTGGGAGAAGCTCTCTTAAATACCAACCCTCTAAATCCAGCCATTGCTGCGCTTTCAGCCCCGCAGCGGTACAACCGGTCCTTGTCCCGGTACAACCGAGACTCATGGTGTAGCTGCAGAACCCTACCAGGCGGTACAACCGGGCCACTAGGCGGTGGTACCGGTTTAAGAGAATGACCGAACCAACCGCCCAGCCACCGCACAACTACCGCCTCGAAACAGAGACGAGACCGATACTTTAGCGGTGCAAGACCGGAACAACCGCATGGCCTTGAGCTCTTGGACGGCGAAGTTCTGAGCGGAAGAACCGCTCAGACCACCGATGGTACCGGTCAACGAGGATCGACCGGATCAATCGGGCCACCACCGCACAACTATCGCCTCGGAACAGAGACGAGACCGGTACTTGAGCGGTGCATGGCCGGAACCACCGTCCTAGCCTTTGTTGAGCAAGGTGGCGGTACCACCGCCCGGAGGCAGCGGTACAACCCCTCGGTCAAAGTAGGAGAGCGTCAAGGTCCAGCGGTACAACCGCTCCAGGGAGTGGTACAACCGCTGGGAAGAGCAGAAACACGAACGAAAGACAGGGGGATCTCTCTCTCACAACTGAGGAAGACAAAGGAGGGGTGAGGAAAGTGTACGTGAACTGATTACCCCAGAGCTTCCTAATGAGGATTCCCTCTTGATAGTACGGGAACTCTACGACCAAAGAAAATAAAAGCGTAGAGGACACGTCTTCGATATTTTCCTACGAGAGGCAATAGCAACCCGATGTAAGCCTAAGCATCGAGAACCTGAAACATATAGCACACGATTAGACCACAAAGGGTTGTCATCATCATCCAAAACATAAAGTAGGGAAATGCCCTTTCAATCTCCCCCTTTTTGGTGGATGATGACAACAACACGATTTGCAAGAGACAAGTCAAAGAATTCTAGATGGAACTCCCCCTGAATGTGTGCCCCAATAGGAACTAGCTGTTAGAAAGCATGGGCACACTTACAGGACTAGACTCCCCCTAGATTTTATAGACTCACCACCCTGAGCACAAAAAGGAGAGACAATATAATACTTAGAGTGCAATAATAACGAAAAAGACCGATACGAAAAGGTAAGAGGAGTAACATAAGTCTCACACACAGCAAGGAATGAAACAAGTCCACGAACAAAGACCGACACTAAAACACGAGAAAAAGGGAAAAACCCATGCAAATCCCCGAGACCTATAGAAACCTCTCCCCCTTTGGCATCAAAACACCAAAAAGGAAAAGAGCGAAGCTAGCGTCCCAAAGCTCAGGCGTCCTCCTTTGACTCCTCGGTCGCATCTGGATCCTCATCATCAGAGTCGTCATCGTCGTCGTGATCGGATTCTTTCATGGCATTGTCAGCTGCTGCAAACGAGGAGGATGGCTGGGGAGGGGCTTCATCATCAGTCCAGGTGCTATGGGTGGAAATCCAATGCTCCTCTGGGGTGATGCTCTTCTCAGAGCCACTCTGAACCGGCATGTTGAGGTGCTTCATCATTGCAATTTGGCGACGTCGTGCAAGCTTCTCATTGACATGTGCCTCATACATCTTCTTCTGGATGTCAGCCTGGAGAAAAAAGGTCTTCTTCACCTTGGCAGTGAGTTTGGCCACCCACGAAGGCTTGGCCCCTGGCTCCAGCTCAAAGTCCTCGTTGTCAGAAGTAGCATAGACATCCTCAGGAGCATTTTCAGGGAAGCGAGGCTCGGCATGCTTCTTCTTCTTAAGGAGCTTGACCTCATGAACAGTGAGGTTGCTTGGAGACGTGAGGAGCTCTCCAGGACGACGAACAGCCCACACAGAGTTCAGAAAGCACATGACAAACGGGGCATAGATTGGGACTTTACGGTAGATGACCATGTTGTACATCTCATGCCACATCCAATTTGACACATCAAACGTTGCTCCTATCCCCACCATGGTCTTCATAGAAACCATCAAATCAACCAGATAACCATGAATCTCATCTTGATTGCCCACCTTGGGCAAGAGCACATTGCGGAACACTCGGTGCATGATGTCATAGACCTTCTCCAAATCCTTGGATTCTCCAATAATCCCACGGCCCCGAATGTACACAGGGGCAAACTTCTCCTTAAGCATGGACTCAGGAAAGTCATGAGGACGAATGCCACCCCTTCCTTCCAGACCGGTATCCTCGTACCCAATAGCATTACAGAATGCCCTCCAGGGAACATGGAACAGTTCATCGCGACACATGAAGGTGAGAGTGCGCGCATCATCTTCCCCAAAATGAACCGTGGCATAGAACTGATGGATGAGTTGAACATCAAAGTCATAGTTGACTGACATGAGCTTGATAAGACCAAACTCCTCGCAGAGAGCCAACGCCTCACCAAAATACTCCATGTTGTTCCTCCAATGGTCAAGATCAATTGTCCACTGCTTGGCATATCTGTTCTTGTTGTGCTCAAAGAGTTCATGAACAATCCACATTTGCATCTCATTCCGGAACTGAACGGTGGTCCAACGGGGAGCAATGGGAACCTCATACGGATTCATTAATCGGTAGGCTTCCCAATCCTTGGCTTTCCAATGATGCAACGGCATAACCACACGTTGCTTAGCAGCTGCAGACTTTTCACGGCGAGTGGGCTTGGTGGGAATCACAACTTCTTCTTCTTCATCAGACACAACCGGGCGCAGGGTCCTTCGTGCCCTCTTCTTGGTCTTGCGAGGAGCAGAGCGAGAATTAGAGCCACCTGAACACACACACGAAAAGAACACACAAAAACCCAACACGAATGAGAGGATTGCACCCACCAGCAGAAAAGGAACAAGTTGCAACAACAGAGAAGATAGAACAGTGCTTTGTGGTTGATATACTCCGGTTGTACCAGATCTTCCGTCGGTAGTACCGCTCCAGCAGTTCTACCGCTCGGAGGGGCAGTAGAACCGCTGACAGTGGCACCACCAGGAAAGATAGATCTAACTGAGGCATACGAATCACACAAGTAATATTCCGAATTCTAAGTGCTGCAAACAAGACAGGAGGCAACCAAAGATCTCTTCTACTCCATAGTTCAACCACTAATCGCGGAAAGTTAAGTAATGCCCTAGACAAGGAAGAACCCTAGAAAGAACTAGGAGCAAAGAACACGAGGCATTACCACCATCCATGGGAAGAGATCGGGAGGCCTCCACGGAGAGAATCCACGGAGAGCCAAGGATCCGAAGCGCGAGACGCACTTCGGGGCAGGGGTAGAGATGGTCGGCGGCTAGGGCAAAGAGAAGAGGAACGAGGATAAAGGGAAAAAGACAACCCTTCAGCCCCGTCGAGTATATATAGGCCCGTAGACACGCCCCGGTAGAACCGCTAAGGGGAGCGGTTGTACCGCTCGTCTGGTGCAGACCGGTGGTTGGAGGCGATACTTCTGGTGCCTGGGAGGCAGCGGTAGTACCGCTTGGCGACAGCCGGTAGTACCGGACGTAGGTTACCGTGGGTTGGGCGGTGGAACCGCCCAAGCACCAATCCATTGGGACGGCACAACTCGGTACCAGTGGTAGAACCGCCCGTGATACCGGTTGTACCGCCCGACCACCTATACCCAAGCCAAGATCAAATGAGTGCAATCCGAAGGGAGGAAGAAAGAGCACAAAAGCAACACCCAAGGAGAACCCAACACAAAGAGCAAAGAAAGAACGAGAGAAAACAACACGAGGACAACAAGGCTAACTCCAACCTCTCGAAGAGAGGACGGCGGCCGAGGCCACCTATGTTTGAGTCAATTGGTATGGCACCGCGAAGAATTATCCTTGGGTCCATGACCAAAACTCGTCTTTGAAGCACAAGTACATCAAACATGGCTAATGTGAAAGACTCGATCAATTTATGCATAATAGGGGGAGGGAGAGTTCATTGAGAGAACATCACTCCCCCTATGTTCATGCCTACATCTAAACAAGACAACATGTTGAGTACGGTGGGGTGTGCAAGAGTTCAAGCAACATTGCTCGAATCAATGATATTTAGCTCATGCCTTAACTCGCGAAATCTTGCTTCATCCAAGGGCTTCGTGAAGATATCTGCAAGGTTATCATGAGTGTTGACATAGTTGAGCTCGATCTCTCCTCGCCTAATGTGATCCCGGATGAAGTGATACCGGATCTCAATATGCTTCGTCTTGAAGTGTTGCACCGGGTTGAGAGAGATCTTGATGGCACTTTCATTATCACACCAAAGGGGCACTTTGTCACAAATGACACTGTAATCCTTTAAAGTTTGCCTCATCCATAAGAGTTGTGCACAATAACTCCCGGCTGCAACATACTCCGCCTCGGTGGACGAGAGAGACACACAACTTTGCTTTTTGGAAGACCAACTTACCAAAGAGCAACCAAGGAATTGGCACCCTCCGGAAGTGGACTTCCTATCCACTTTGTCTCCCGCCCAATCGGAATCCGAGTACCCTACAAGCTTGAAGTTTGATCCTCTTGGATACCATAAGCCAAAGTTTGGGGTATGAGCCAAATATCGAAAGATTCGTTTGACCGCCACATAGTGACTTTCCTTAGGTGCGGCTTGAAACCGTGCACAAATTCCCACACTCAACATGATATCCGGTCTAGATGCACAAAGGTAAAGCAAGGAACCAATCATGGAGCGATATACCTTTTGATCCACCACTTTACCATTGGGATCTAAGTCAAGTTGGCACTTGGTGGGCATTGGAGTGGAAGCCGGCTTGACATCACTTAGTTTGAATCTCTTGAGCATGTCTTGAGTGTATTTGGATTGATTAATGAAGGTTCCTTCTCTTCTTTGCTTCACTTCGAACCCTAGAAAGAACTTCAACTCTCCCATGGAGGACATCTCAAACTTTGAGGTCATGAGAGCGGAAAATTCCTCATTGAAAGCTTTGTTAGGAGAACCAAAGATAATGTCATCAACATATAATTGGCACACAAACAACTCCCCTTTGACCTTCTTAGTAAAAAGAGTAGGGTTGATTAGCCCAACTTCAAAACCACGATCTTGTAGCAACTCGGTAAGGTGGTCATACCACGCACGTCTGGCTTGTTTAAGGCCATAGAGTGCCTTATCGAGTTGATACACATGGTCGGGAAGGTAGGGATCCTCGAACCCGGGGGGTTGCTTGACGTAAACCAATTCATTAATAGGACCATTAAGAAAAGCACTCTTCACATCCATTTGTTGTAACTTAAAGTTATGATGAGAAGCATATGCAATCAACATGCGAATGGATTCAAGACGAGCAACGGGAGCAAAGGTTTCACTGTAGTCGATACCCTCGACTTGGGAGTAGCCTTGTGCTACCAAACGAGCCTTGATGTGAATGATCATCCCATGGGCATCTTGCTTGTTCTTGAATATCCACTTGGTTCCAATGACATTGTGGTTCCCCGTTGGCCTTGGCACCAATCTCCACACTTTGTTGCGCTCGAAGTTGTTGAGTTCTTCATGCATGGCATTGAGCCAATCCGGATCTTCTAGCGCCTCATAGACCTTGTGGGGTTCCTGTTGGGGATCGTAGCAGAAAACAAAAAAAATTCCTACGTTTCACCAAGATCAATCTATGGAGTCAACTAGCAACGAGAGGAGAGTGCATCTACATACCCTTGTAGATCGCGAGCGGAAGCGTTCAAGAGAACGGGGATGATGGAGTCGTACTCGCCGTGATCCAAATCACCGATGACCAAGTGCCGAACGGACGGCACCTCCGCGTTCAACACACGTACGGAGCGAATGATGTCTCCTCCTTCTTGATCCAGCAAGGGGGAAGGAGAGGTTGATGAAGATCCAGCAGCACGACGGCGTGGTGGTGGATGCAGCAGTGAACGCAGCAGGGCTTCGCCGAGCTTCTGCGAGAGGGAGATGTGTAGCAGGGGAGAGGGAGGCGCCAAAGCTTGAGGTGTGGCTGCCCTCCCTCCCCCCCTTTATATAGGCCCCCTACGGGGGTGCGCCGGCCCTAGGAGATGGGATCTCCTAGGGGGGGGGGGGCGGCGGCCAAGGGGGTGGAGTACCCCCCCAAGGCAAGTGGAGGCGCCCCCTCCCCTAGGGTTCCCAACCTTAGGCGCATGGGGGCCCAAGGGGGGGGGGCGCACCAGCCCACTATGGGCTGGTTCCCCTCCCCACTTCAGCCCATGGGGCCCTCCGGGATGGGTGGCCCCACTCGGTGGACCCCTGGGACCCATCCAGTGGTCCCGGTACAATACCGGTGACCCCCGAAACTTTCCCGATGGCCGAAACTACACTTCCTATATATAATTCTTCACCTCCGGACAATTCCGGAACTCCTCGTGATGTCCAGGATCTCATCCGGGACTCCGAACAACTTTCGGATTACTGCATACTCATATCTATACAACCCTAGCATCACCGAACCTTAAGTGTGTAGACCCTACAGGTTCGGGAGACAAGCAGACATGACCGAGACGACTCTCTGGTCAATAACCAACAGCGGGATCTGGATACCCATGTTGGCTCCCACATGCTCCTCGATGATCTCATCGGATGAACCACGATGTCGAGGACCTAATCAATCCCGTACTCAATTCCCTTTGTCAATCGGTACGTTACTTGCCCGAGACTCTATCGTCGGTATCCCAATACCTTGTTCAGTCTCGTTACCGGCAAGTCACTTTACTCGTACCATAATGCATGATCCCGTGATCAACCACTTGATCACATTGAGCTCATTATGATGATGCATTACCGAGTGGGCCCAGAGATACCTCTCCGTCATACAGAGTGACAAATCCCAGTCTTGATTCGTGCCAACCCAACAGACACTTTCGGAGATACCTGTAATGTACCTTTATAGTCACCCACTTACGTTGTGACGTTTGGCACACCCAAGGCACTCCTACGGTATCCGGGAGTTGCACAATCTCATGGTCTAAGGAAATGATACTTGACATCCAGAAAAGCTACAGCAAACGAACTACACGATCTTTGTGCTATGCTTAGGTTTGGGTCTTGTCCATCACATCATTCTCCTAATGATGTGATCCCGTTATCAATGACATCCCCATGTCCATAGCCAGGAAACCATGACTATCTGTTGATCAATGAGCTAGTCAACTAGAGGCTCACTAGGGACACATTGTGGTCTATGTATTCACACATGTATTACGATTTCCGGATAATACAATTATAGCATGAATAATAGACAATTATCATGAACAAGGAAATATAATAATCATTTTATTATTGCCTCTAGGGCATATTTCCAACAGTCTCCCACTTGCACTAGAGTCAATCATCTAGTTACATTGTGATGAATTGAACACCCATGGAATTCTGGTGTTGATCATGTTTTGCTCTAGGGAGAGGTTTAGTCAACGGATCTGCTACATTCAGGTCCGTATGTACTTTACAAATCTCTATGTCTCCATTTTGAACACTTTCACGAATGGAGTTGAAGCGACGCTTGATATGCCTGGTCTTCCTGTGAAACCTGGGCTCCTTGGCAAGGGCAATAGCTCCAGTGTTGTCACAGAAGAGAGTCATCGGGCCCGACGCATTGGGTATGACTCCTAGGTCGGTAATGAACTCCTTCACCCAGACTGCTTCGTGTGTTGCCTCCGAGACGGCCATGTACTCCGCTTCACATGTAGATCCCGCCACAACGCTTTGCTTGCAACTGCACCAGCTTACTGCCCCACCATTCAAAATATACACGTATCCGGTTTGTGACTTAGAGTCATCCAGATCTGTGTCGAAGCTAGCATCGACATAACCCTTTACGACGAGCTCTTCGTCACCTCCATAAACGAGAAACATTTCCTTAGTCCTTTTCAGGTACTTCAGGATATTTTTGACCGCTGTCCAGTGTTCCATGCCGGGATTACTTTGGTACCTTCCTACCAAACTCACAGCAAGGTTTACATCAGGTCTGGTACACAGCATAGCATACATGATAGACCCTATGGCCGAGGCATAGGGGACGACACTCATCTTTTCTCTATCTTCTGTCATGGTCGGGCATTGAGCCAAGCTCAATCTCGTACCTTGCAATACAGGCAAGAACCCCTTCTTTGACTGATCCATTTTGAACTTCTTCAATATCTTGTCAAGGTACGTACTCTGTGAAAGACCAATGAGGCGTCTCGATCTATCTCTATAGATCTTGATTCCTAATATATAAGCAGCTTCTCCAAGGTCCTTCATTGAAAAACACTTGTTCAAATAGGCCTTTATGCTTTCCAAGAATTCTATATCATTTCCCATCAACAGTATGTCATCCACATACAATATGAGAAATGCTATAGAGCTCCCACTCACTTTCTTGTAAATGCAGGCTTCTCCATAAGTCTGCATAAACCCAAACGCTTTGATCATCTCATCAAAGCGAATGTTCCAACTCCGAGATGCTTGCACCAGCCCATAAATCGAGCGTTGGAGCTTGCACACCTTGTCAGCATTCTTAGGATCGACAAAACCTTCCGGCTGCATCATATACAATTCTTCCTTAAGGAAACCATTAAGGAATGCCGTTTTGACGTCCATTTGCCATATCTCATAATCATAGAATGCAGCAATTGCTAACATGATTCGGGCGGA
Organism: Triticum urartu; assembly: GCF_003073215.2. Classification (NCBI taxonomy): domain Eukaryota; kingdom Viridiplantae; phylum Streptophyta; class Magnoliopsida; order Poales; family Poaceae; genus Triticum; species Triticum urartu. The sequence continues at coordinate 110,225,264 of NC_053028.1, forward strand.
TTTCAGCTTCGCTACGGGTGAGAAAGTCTCATCGTAGTCAACCCCTTGAACTTGTCGATAACCCTTAGCGACAAGCCGAGCTTTATAGATGGTCACATTACCATCCGCGTCTGTCTTCTTCTTAAAGATCCATTTATTTTCTATGGCTCACCGATCAACGGGCAAGTCAGTCAAAGTCCATAATTCGTTTTCATACATGGATCCTATCTCGGATTTCATGGCCCGCCATCACTTCTTCATAGTTCGAAGGTTCACCGTTGTCTAACAACATGATTTCCAAGACAGGGTTGCCATACCACTCTGGTGCGGAACGTGTCCTTGTGGACCTACGAAGTTCAGTAGCAACTTGATCTGAAGTTTCATGATCATCATCAACAACTTCCTCTCTAGTCGGTGCAGGCACCTCAGGAACATTTTCTTGAGCTACGCCACTTACTGGTTCAAGAGGTAATACTTCATCAAGTTCTACCTTCCTTCCACTTATTTCTTTCGAGAGAAACTCTTTCTCTAGAAAGGACCCATTCTTGGCAACAAAGATCTTGCCTTCGGATCTGAGGTAGAAGGTATATCCAACAGTTTCTTTAGGGTATCCTATGAAGACGCATTTTTCCGACTTGGGTTTGAGCTTTTCAGGTTGAAGTTTCTTGACATAAGCATCGCATCCCCAAACTTTTAGAAACGATAGCTTAGGTTTCTTCCCAAACCATAATTCATACGGTGTCATCTCAACGGATTTCGACGGAGCCCTATTTAAAGTGAATGCGGCAGTCTCTAAAGCATAGCCCCAAAATGATAGCGGTAAATCGGTAAGAGACATCATAGATCGCACCATATCTAATAGAGTGCGATTACGACGTTCGGACACACCATTACGCTGAGGTGTTCCAGCCGGCGTGAGTTGTGAAACTATTCCACATTTTTTTAAGTGTGTGCCAAATTCGTGACTCAAGTATTCTCCCCCACGATCTGATCGCAAGAAGTTGATTTTCCTGTCACGTTGATTCTCAACCTCACTCTGAAATTCCTTGAACTTTTCAAAGGTCTCAGACTTGTGTTTCATTAAGTAGACATACCCATATCTACTCAAGTCATCAGTGAGGGTGAGAACATAACGATAGCCACCGCGAGCCTCAACATTCATTGGACCGCACACATCAGTATGTATGATTTCCAATAAGTTGGTTGCTCGCTCCATTGTTCCTGAAAATGGAGTCTTGGTCATTTTACCCATGAGGCATGGTTCGCACGTGTCAAATGATTCGTAATCAAGAGACTCTAAAAGTCCATCTGCATGGAGCTTCTTCATGCGTTTGACACCTATGTGACCAAGGCGGCAGTGCCACAAGTATGTGGGACTATCATTATCAACCTTACATCTTTTGGTATTCACACTATGAATATGTGTAGCATTACGCTCGAGATTCATTAAGAATAAACCATTCACCATCGGAGCATGACCATAAAACATATCTCTCATATAAATAGAACAACCATTATTCTCGGATTTAAATGAATAGCCATCTCGTATTAAATGAGATCCTGATACAATGTTCATGCTCAAAGCTGGCACTAAATAACAATTATTGAGGTTTAAAACTAATCCCGTAGGTAAATGTAGAGGTAGCGTGCCGACGGCGATCACATCGACCTTGGAACCATTCCCGACGCGCATCGTCACCTCGTCCTTCGCCAGTCTCCGCTTATTCCGCAGCTCCTACTTTGAGTTACAAATGTGAGCAACCGCACCGGTATCAAATACCCAGGAGCTACTACGAGTACTGGTAAGGTACACATCAATTACATGTATATCACATATACCTTTTGTGATGTCGGCCTTCTTGTCTGCTAAGTATTTGGGGCAGTTCCGCTTCCAGTGACCACTTCCCTTGCAATAAAAGCACTCAGTCTCGGGCTTGGGTCCATTCTTTGGCTTCTTCCCAGTAGCTTGCTTACCGGGCGCGGCAACTCCCTTGCCGTCCTTCTTGAAGTTCTTCTTACACTTGCCTTTCTTGAACTTGGTGGTTTTATTCACCATCAACACTTGATGTTCCTTTTTGACTTCTACCTCTGCTGATTTCAGCATTGCAAATACTTCAGGAATGGTCTTTTCCATCCCCTGCATATTGAAGTTCATCACAAAGCTCTTGTAGCTTGGTGGAAGCGACTGAAGGATTCTGTCAATGACCGCGTCATCCGGGAGATTAACTCCCAGCTGAGTCAAGCGGTTATGCAACCCAGACATTTTGAGTATGTGCTCACTGACAGAACTATTTTCCTCCATCTTACAGCTGAAGAACTTGTCGGAGACTTCATATCTCTCGACCCGGGCATGAGCTTGGAAAACCATTTTCAGCTCTTCGAACATCTCATATGCTCCGTGTCGCTCAAAACGCTTTTGGAGCCCCGGTTCTAAGCTGTAAAGCATGCCGCACTGAACGAGGGAGTAATCATCAGCACGTGTCTGCCAAGCGTTCATAACGTCTTGGTTCTGTGGGACGGGTGCGTCACCTAGCGGTGCTTCTAGGACATAATCTTTCTTGGCAGCTATGAGGATGATCCTCAGGTTCCGGACCCAGTCCGTATAGTTGCTGCCATCGTCTTTCAGCTTGGTTTTCTCTAGGAACGCGTTGAAGTTGAGGACAACGTTGGCCATCTGATCTACAAGACATATTGTAAAGATTTTAGACTAAGTTCATGATAATTAAGTTCATCTAATCAAATTATTCAATGAACTCCCACTTAGATAAACATCCCTCCAGTCATCTAAGTATAACATGATCCGAGTTGACTAGGCCGTGTCCGATCATCACGTGAGACGAACTAGTCAACATCGGTGAACATCTTCATGTTGATCGTATCTTCTATACGACTCATGCTCGACCTTTCGGTCTTCTGTGTTCCGAGGCCATGTCTGTACATGCTAGGCTCATCAAGTCAACCTAAGTGTATTGCGCGTGTAAATCTGTCTTACACCCGTTGTATGTGAACATTGGAATCTATCACACCCGATCATCACATGGTGCTTCGAAACAACGAACTGTCGCAACGGCGCACAGTTAGGGGGAACACTTTCTTGAAATTATTATGATGTATCATCTTATTTACTACCGTCGTTCTAAGTAAACAAGATGCAAAAACATGATAAACATCACATGCAATCAAATAATAGTGACATGATATGGCCAATATCATATAGCTCATTTGATCTCCATCTTGGGGCTCCATGATCATCTTGTCACCGGCATGACACCATGATCTCCATCATCATGATCTCCATCATCGTGTCTCCATGAAGTTGCCTGCCAACTTTTACTTCTACTACTATGGCTAACGCTTTAGCAATAAAGTAAAGTAATTACATGACGTTTATGTTGACACGCAGGTCATAAATAAATAAAGACAACTCCTATGGCTCCTGCCGGTTGTCATACTCATCGACATGCAAGTCGTGATCCCTATTACAAGAACATGATCAATCTCATACATCACATATATCATTCATCATTCATCACAACTTTTGGCCATATCACATCACAAAACACTTGCTGCAAAAACAAGTTAGACGTCCTCTAATTGTTGTTGCAAGTTTTTACGTGGCTGCTATAGGTTTCTAGCAAGAACGTTTCTTACCTACGCCAAAACCACAACGTGAATTGCCAATTTCTATTTACCCTTCATAAGGACCCTGTTCATCGAATCCGATCCGACTAAAGTGGGAGAGACAGACACCCGCCAGCCACCTTATGCAACTAGTGCATGTCAATCGGTGGAACCGGTCTCACGTAAGCGTACGTGTAAGGTTGGTCCGGGCCGCTTCATCCCACGATGCCGCCGAATCAAGATAAGACTAGTAGCGGCAAGCAAATTGACAATATCGACGCCCACAACTACTTTGTGTTCTACTCGTGCATAGTAACTACGCATAGACCTAGCTCATGATGCCACTGTTGGGGATCGTAGCAGAAAACAAAAAAATTTCCTACGTTTCACCAAGATCAATCTATGGAGTCAACTAGCAACGAGAGGAGAGTGCATCTACATACCCTTGTAGATCGCGAGCGGAAGCGTTCAAGAGAACGGGGATGATGGAGTCGTACTCGCCGTGATCCAAATCACCGATGACCAAGTGCCGAACGGACGGCACCTCCGCGTTCAACACACGTACGGAGCGAATGACGTCTCCTCCTTCTTGATCCAGCAAGGGGGAAGGAGAGGTTGATGAAGATCCAGTAGCACGACGGCGTGGTGGTGGATGCAGCAGTGAACGCAGCAGGGCTTCGCCGAGCTTCTGCGAGAGGGAGAGGTGTAGCAGGGGAGAGGGAGGCGCCAAGGCTTGAGGTGTGGCTGCCCTCCCTCCCCCCTTTATATAGGCCCCCTAGGGGGGTGCGCCGGCCCTAGGAGATGGGATCTCCTAGGGGGGCGGCGGCCAAGGGGGTGGAGTACCCCCCAAGGCAAGTGGAGGCGCCCCCTCCCCTAGGGTTCCCAACCCTAGGCGCATGGGGGGCCCAAGGGGGGGCGCACCAGCCCACTATGCGCTGGGTCCCCTCCCCACTTCAGCCCATGGGGCCCTTCGGGATGGGTAGCCCCACCCGGTGGACCCCCGGGACCCATCCGGTGGTCCCGGTACAATACTGGTGACCCCCGAAACTTTCCCGATGGCCGAAACTACACTTCCTATATATAATTCTTCACCTCCGGACAATTCCGGAACTCCTCGTGATGTCCAGGATCTCATCCGGGACTCCGAACAACTTTCGGATTACTGCATACTCATATCTATACAACCCTAGCATCACCGAACCTTAAGTGTGTAGACCCTACAGGTTCGGGAGACAAGCAGACATGACCGAGACGACTCTCTGGTCAATAACCAACAGCGGGATCTGGATACCCATGTTGGCTCCCACATGCTCCTCGATGATCTCATCAGATGAACCACAATGTCGAGGACCTAATCAATCCCGTACTCAATTCCCTTTGTCAATCGGTACGTCACTTGCCTGAGACTCGATCGTCGGTATCCCAATACCTTGTTCAGTCTCGTTACCGGAAAGTCACTTTACTTGTACCGTAATGCATGATCCCGTGATCAACCACTTGATCACATTGAGCTCATTATGATGATGCATTACCGAGTGGGCCCAGAGATACCTCTCCGTCATACGGAGTGACAAATCCCAGTCTCGATTCGTGCCAACCCAACAGACACTTTCGGAGATACCTGTAATGTACCTTTATAGTCACCCAGTTACGTTGTGACGTTTGGCACACCCAAGGCACTCCTACGGTATCCGGGAGTTGCACAATCTCATGGTCTAAGGAAATGATACTTGACATCCAGAAAAGCTACAGCAAACGAACTACACGATCTTTGTGCTATGCTTAGGTTTGGGTCTTGTCCATCACATCATTCTCCTAATGATGTGATCCCGTTATCAATGACATCCCCATGTCCATAGCCAGGAAACCATGACTATCTGTTGATCAATGAGCTAGTCAACTAGAGGCTCACTAGGGACACATTGTGGTCTATGTATTCACACATGTATTACGATTTCCGGATAATACAATTATAGCATGAATAATAGACAATTATCATGAACAAGGAAATATAATAATCATTTTATTATTGCCTCTAGGGCATATTTCCAACAGGAGTAGGGATTGCCATGCAACGGATGCACTAGAGCTATAAATGTATGAAAGCTCAACAAAAGAAACTAAGTGAGTGTGCATCCAACTTGCTTACTCACGAAGACCTAGGGCACTTGAGGAGGCCCATTGTTGGAATATACAAGCCAAGTTCTATAATGATAAAATTTCCCACTAGTATATGAAAGTGACAAAACAAGAGACTCTCTATCATGATGATCATGGTGCTACTTTGAAGCACAAGTGTGGAAAAAAAGTAGCATTATCCCTTTTATTTATTTTTATTTTTTTATTTGTCCTTTTTTTATTTGGCCTTTTTGGGACAATGCTCTATTAATGATGATCATCACACTTCTATTTATTTACAACTCAAGAATTACAACTCGATACTTAGAATAAGATATGACTCTATATGAATGCCTTTAGCGGTGTACCGGGATAGCAATGATGCATGAGTGACATGTATGAAAGAATTATGAACGGTGGCTTTGCCACAAATACAATGTCAACGACATGATCATGCAAAGCAATATGACAATGATGAAGCGTGTCATAATAAACGGAACGGTGGAAAGTTGCATGGCAATATATCTCGGAATGGCTATGGAAATGCCATAATAGGTAGGTATGGTGGCTGTTTTGAGGAAGATATAAGGAGGTTTATGTGTGAAAGAGCGTATCATATCACGGGGTTTGGATGCACCGGCGAAGTTTGCACCAACTCTCAATGTGAGAAAGGGCAATGCACGGTACCGAAGAGGCTAGCAATGATGGAAGGGTAAGAGTGCGTATAATCCATGGACTCAACATTAGTCATAAAGAACTCACACACTTATTGCAAAAATCTACAAGTCATCAGAAACCAAGCACTACGCGCATGCTCCTAGGTGGATAGATTGATAGGAAAAGACCATCGCTCGTCCCCGACCGCCACTCATAAGGAAGACAATCAAATAACACCTCATGTTTCAAATTTGTTACACAACGTTTACCATACGTGCATGCTAACGGGACTTGCAAACTTCAACACAAGTATTCCTCAAATTCACAACTACCCAACTATCACAACTTTGATATCACTATCTCCATATCTCAAAACAATCATCAAGTATCAAACTTCTCTTAATGCACTTATATGAAAGTTTTTATTATATCCCTCTTGGATGCCCATCATATTAGGACTAATTTCATAACCAAAGCAAATTACCATGCTGTTCTAAAGACTCTCAAAATAATATAAGTGGAGCATGAGAGTTTATCTATTTCTACAAAATAAATCCACCACCGTGCTCTGAAAAGATATAAGTGAAGCACTAGAGCAAATGACAAACTACTCCGAAAGATATAAGTGAAGGTCAATGAGTAGTCGAATAATTATGCAACTATGTGAAGACTCTCTAACATTTAATAATTTCATATATTGGTATTTTATTCAAGCAGCAAGCAAAACTAAATAAAATAAAATGACGCTCCAAGCAAAACACATATCATGTGGTAAATAAAAATATAGCTCCAAGTAAAGTTACTGATGAATGAAGACGAAAGAGGGGATGCCTTCCGGGGCATCCCCAAGCTTAGGCTTTTGGTTGTCCTTGATTATCTTGGGGTGCCATGGGCATCCCCAAGCTTAGGCTCTTGCCACTCCTTATTCCATAGTCCATCGAATCTTTACCCAAAACTTAAAAACTTCACAACACAAAACTTAACAGAAAACGCGTAAGCTCCGTTAGTATAAGAAAATAAATCACCACTTAGGTACTGTTGAACTCATTATTATTTTATATTGGTGTTAAACCTACTGTATTCCAACTTCTCTATGGTTTAGAAACTCTTTTACTATCCGTAGATTCAATAAAATAAGCAAACAACACAAGAAAAACAGAATCTGTCAAAAACAGAACAATCTGTAGTAATATGGATCAAACGTATACTTCTGGAACTCATAAAATTCTCACATAAATTGGTGGACCTGAGGAATTTATATATTAATCATATTCAAAAATAATTAACTAAATAGCACTCTCCAATAAAAAATGGCAGCAATTCTCGTGAGCGCTAAAGTTTCTGTTTTTTACAGCATGATCATAAAGACTTCACCCAAGTCTTCCCAAAGGTTCTACTTGGCACAAACACTAATTAAAACATAAAACCACATCTAAACAGAGGCTATATGAATTATTTATTACTAAACAGGAGCAAAAATCAAGGAACTAAAATAAAATTGGGTTGCCTCCCAACAAGTGCTATCGTTTAACGCCCCTAGCTAGGCATGATGATTTCAATGATGCTCACATAAAAGATAAGAATTGAAACATAAAGAGAGCATCATAAAGAATATTACTAGCACATTTAAGCCTAACACACTTACTATGCATAAGTATTTTATGAGAAAACAACTTGTGGGAACAAGAATCAACTTGCATAGGAAGGTAAAACAAGCATAACTTCAAAACTTTAAGCACATAGAGAGGAAACTTGATATTATTGCAATTGCTACAAGCATATGTTCCTCCCTCACAATAGTTTTCAGTAGCATCATGAATTAATTCAACAATATAACCAGCACCTAAAGCATTCTTTTCGTGATCTACAAGCATAGAAATTTTATTACTCTCCACACAAAATAATAGTGGGAGCAAACTCAACAAAATAATTATCATGTGAGGCATAATCCAATTGAAAACTAGAATCATGATGACAAGTTTCATGGATACCATTATTCTTTATAGCATACAAGTCATCACAATAATCATCATAGATAGCAACTTTGCTCTCATAATCAATTGGAACCTCTTCCGGAATAGTGGATTCATCACAAAATAAAGTCATGACCTCTCCAAATCCACTTTCATCAATATAATCATCATAAATAGGAGGCATGCTTTCATCATAATAAATTTGCTCATCAAAACATGGGGGACAAAAAATATCATCTTCATCAAACATATCTTCCCCAAGCTTGTGGCTTTGCATATCATTAGCATCATGGATATTCAAGGAATTCATACTAATAACATTGCAATCATGCTCATCATTCAAATATTTAGTGCCAAACATTTTAATGCATTCTTCTTCTAGCACTTTGGCACAATTTTCCTTTCCATCATACTCATGAAAGATATTAAAAAGATGAAGCGTATGAGGCAAACTCAATTCCATATTTTTTTAATAGTTTTCTTTTATAAACTAAACTAGTGCTAAAACAAGAAACAAAAATATTTGATTGGAAGATCTAAAGATATACCTTCAAGCGCTAACCCCCGGCAACGGCGCCAGAAAAGAGCTTGATGTCTACTACACAACCTTCTTCTTATAGACGTTGTTGGGCCTCCAAGTGCAGAGGTTTCTAGGACAGTAGCAAATTTCCCTCAAGTGGATGACCTAAGGTTTATCAATCCGTAGGAGGCGTAGGATGAAGATGGTCTCTCTCAAGCAACCCTGCAACCAAATAACAGAGAGTCTCTTGTGTCCCCAACACACCCAATACAATGGTAAATTGTATAGGTGCACTAGTTCGGCGAAGATATGGTGATACAAGTGGTATATGGATGGTAGATAAAGGTATTTGTAATCTGAAAATATAAAAACAGCAAGGTAACTAATGATAAAAGTGAGCGTAAACGGTATTGCAATGCGTTGAAACAAGGCCTAGGGTTCATACTTTCACTAGTGCAAGTCCTCTCAACAATAATAACATAATTGGATCATATAACTATCCCTCAACATGCAACAAAGAGTCACTCCAAAGTCACTAATAGCGGAGAACAAGCAAAGAGATTATGGTAGGGTACGAAACCACCTCAAAGTTATTCTTTCCAATCAATCCGTTGGGCTATTCCTATAGGTGTCACAAACAGCCCTAGAGTTTGTACTAGAATAACACCTTAAGACACAAATCAACCAAAGCCCTAATGTCACCTAGATACTCCAATGTCACCTCAAGTATTCGTGGGTATGATTATACGATATGCATCACACAATCTCAGATTCATCTATTCAACCAACAAATAGAACCTCAAAGACTGCCCCAAAGTTTCTACCGGAGAATCACGACGAAAACGTGTGCCAACCCCTATGCATAGGTTCATGGGCGGAACCCGCAAGTTGATCACCAAAACATACATCAAGTGAATCACGTGATATCCCATTGTCACCACAGATATGCATGTCAAGACATACATCAAGTGTTCTCAAATCTTTAAAGACTCAATCCGATAAGATAACTTCGAAGGGGAAACTCAATCCATTACAAGAGAGTAGAGGGGGGAAGAAAAATCATAGGATCCAAACATAATAGCAAAGCTCGCGATACACCAAGATCGTGCCAAATCAAGAACACGAGAGAGAGAGATCAAACACATAGCTACTGGCACATACCCTCAGCCCCGAGGGAGAACTACTCCCTCCTCGTCATGGAGAGCACCA